>NC_045771.1:16846612-17146612 GCF_008692025.1 Phocoena sinus
CAATGATGATTTGAATAGAATAGCATACTGAGCCTCCCTTTCACCTCTCTATTCCCACACCCACTCATGTTAGGAAGGTCAGAAAGTTTGGAACCAGCTCAAACAAAAGCCTCTCTACTTTTCTCTCTGGAGAGTGCTTTGTATTTCAACTGGGTTATATTGTATTAGGACTGTCACAATATTACGGCAATTGCCATAGCACCGGTGATTTAAAAAAAATCAATTCGGCAACTTTGTTGGGAGGCTGTGAACTAGGTAAGACTAATTAGGGCTTAAGAAAGCCAGACTGTTCTCACCGGCCTTGCTGAGTCCCAGCCAAGAGTCATTCATCTGCTTCCCTATCAAAGCAGAAGACCAACCTTTACTCCTCTGGGGAAGCAGAGGCCACACTCCAAAACAAACCCAGAAAATAAGTGGCCAGGGCTTTTGTTATTTAACAAAGACCTAATATATCTTTCATTAGTGACCAGTTAAAATTGTTTCAAACTCAACTAGTTTTTAATAAGGTGACTTAAGTAAAAGATATTTTCTCAAATAAAAACAAATCCAAGGTTAGGCAGTTCCAGAGATGTTTCAGAGGCTCAGCAACGTCAGGGCTTTGAGTGAGCATCTCTGTTATTGCCTCTCCTTTCCCCCATGGTCACAGGATGGCTGCAGTGATTCCAAGCAATATACCTTCATAGAGCAGTATCCAAGGAGAAATAAAGGGGGTAGAGAGAGATGAGCTGTTTTCATACCCTCTCTGAGGGAGGAAAATTTGTCCCCAAAAAACCCAAGATTTCCTTACATCACTAGTGTGAGTCAGTCACATGTCCTCCCCTAGACAAATTACTGGCAAGTAAGAATTTGATTAACATGATTGGCTTAAATCAATCATATTCCATACCCTGTGTTTTATAATCTTGCTGCTAGAACAAGGAATAAAGGCAATGGCCCCTCTATAGGGAAAATGATATCTATACAGTGAGGAAGGCAGTGTCTTTCACCTTAGTATGTGGGTTAGAAGGGATGGGGAAGCAGTGCACACCACTTAGTTTTCATCAACATTTGCTAAGTGTTGTTAGCCTCATTTTTACGGTATCTGAAGTAAATGAGGGGTACACCACTGGGATGTTGAGGTAGAATTGCCAGCAACAGTTCTTGGGGTCCTGTTGTGTTAGAAATGCAAATAGAAGGATGCCAAAAATTCCATTTATAAGAAGTCACTAATGAAACTTCTTTTCCATTAAATCACAACACACACACCTTAGAGAATGTAGGGTGTCAGAGTTTCAGAGGGATGAGAAGTTATTTTATTGATAGTATCATCAAGAGGCTAAAAGATAAGAGAAACCTATGAGGGCCTGCTAGCGACCCTAAGTATTGTTAGATCCGGGAGATATCAGGATGGAGGAGGAAGTGCCAAGTCCCAAGCTTTTGTATGAAAATAAGAACTAGAGAGGGCAGGTTACTTCCATATCCCACTCTCATATCAGTAGCTAAGAAAATACTGAGTTGCAGTGAAAGGGATAAGGGTAAATGCCTCATTAAGAGATGAGATTAAAGGTATGTGAGGTTGCAGAAACTCCCACACAGCAATAGTTGTGATTAGAGTTTTACCAAACACTTTCTTCATCAGGTGTGACCAATGTTCTTCCTAAGACCAGGCCTCACAAGAGCGGTAGCTCTCTAAAACATGTCTCCAAGTGCGGTTCCCAGACCAGCACCACAACCATCATCTGGGAATGCCTTATAAATGCAGATTACCAGGCATAGGCTCAGCCCTCCTAAATCAGAAACTCTGGGGAAGAGGCTTAGCAATCTGAGATTTAACAGCACTCCAAATGATTTTTCTAATGCTTGCTAATATTTTAGAGCTGCCCCTAAAGTTTCTGGTATTTTAAAATATTCTTAACATTGAAGCCAGAATCAGAATGTTGAACTGGTTTGTTTGGTCCCAGTTCTTGATTTCTTTTTTTGGTTCTCATTTCTGCCCACATAACCCAGTCCCTAACGGATATTCCTCTGCACTAATCTGTTTTTGCATGTGACCTACTACAATATTTGTAGACTGAATCTAGAGATGAACTACAGCCTTTTCTTAACGAGTAATGCTTTTACATTAAAATAAGCTTATTGTTCTACTCTGTGAAATCACTGAGGTATCAAACCAAGAAATGGTCAATGAAAATTAATGCAAAGAGCCCTGTCATCTAAAATTTGTTTCCTTGTTCAACAGAAACAAATGAACTTGTCTTTCTTGCATTTTCTTTATAAGATTAAGAAACTTATGTTCAGATGTCCTGTCTAACAAAGAATTTCTATGGGAGTTCTTGGTCATGTTATTGAAGGGGGATACTGTGCTATCTCCTTTCTCCAGGAGAGCATAAACCAAGGCTATCATCAGAACCAGATTCATGCTATTCTCCAAAAGAGCCATAGTTAGGGGAAACCTATTTTCTTCTCTCCCAATAATAATGTCTGCAGATAAAGACAGTTGCTAAAGTAAGTTCTTACATATTTCCCTTCTCAGAAGTACAATTTTAAAAGGCACTGAAGACTCTTCTACAACTCAAATATAAAACGCACCCCTAAACATTTGTTTCTCTTTGCCTTTGGTCCAATTATTCTATTTAACTATTTGTACTGAGAGACAGCTCTGGTCACTGGTGTGGCAGATAAAAATGGTATTTAGAAAAAGCTTTTCAGATAATTCCGATGTCCTGCCTTCTATCACTTCCTATTTCCCTAGTCCTCCTCCCCCCACCACTTGTTATTCTATATCAAGTAGACCACAATCTCTGGGTGAACACTTGGTATTCTGAGAAACATAGGCCCTAGTACTGTGCTAGAAATCAAGGAAGAGCAAAGACGAGATTCGAGAATCAAAGATCATATCTCTTCCAGTCTAAGGAATTTAAAGACAATGTCTATACACAAAACTCATCTTTAGTTATATCCACACAAATACACTTCAGCCTTGCATAGTCCTAGACCTCCAGGATGCTGTAGGTAAAAGCTAAAGGAACTAATGCTTGGAGGGTGGGAAGAGGGAAAGGGGATGGAATTCCAGGAGACAAGAAGTTATTCTAGCTAGAAAGTGAATTATTGAAGTTATAATTGCAATGGATTGCCCTATAGTCCAGAACTGTTCTAGTTTTAAGAAGTAGTTTGTATAAGAAGTCTTACACAAACATTGAAATAGAACTGCCACTGCTTATGTATATTAATTTATTAGGATAGTGATAAAACTCTCAAGTAGATTTCTTCAGTCTTTTGTACAGCAATGCTATAAAGAAAGCAGCAGTGGTTATGGTTCTAACTCCAAAAGCCAATAGCAATATAGTTCCTAGTTCCTTCTCCTCACCTAGGATTTTTGTTAAATGTTACTGCCAGAATGCTTAGAATCTTTGTTATCTATACTCTATGGTTAATCACTCCTTGGGATGAAGCTAATTCCGCTTGGCCAGCACTATTGTTGGTGTCATGAGTAGCACTGGTCAAGAGAGGACCAACTAGCACAGCTGCCTCCATCTCTCTCCTAGAACTTCCTGAATTTGGTAATTAGACAGGTCAGATGGCCCCTTTTAATAGAACATAGCTCAAGCCATCCTGAGCTTAGAGCGTGAATTCTCAATAAAAAGCAATATCATACTCAAAGGGCCAAAACCAGTTTTTAGAGCAAAAGTCTTAGATATTAACAATGGTCATGGCCCTTAGAAGTTCAATCATACCTGGAAATTTCTTATTCCTAGTATTTAACTTTTCTTAGAATTAACATTTTTATCCCTAAGGAAGTGATTTTGAAAAAGAAAAAAATGTTGTGAGACACTGGCTTTGAGACTCCAACATCTTTGCTGATTGACTTATAAGATCCCTACTCTGCCTTGACCACTCAACTTTCTCCCAGTAGCTTTGGGCCAGCTTCAGGGAGGGATGTAATTTTTTTTTTTTTTTACAGGTTCGAGTCTCACAGCAGTTACAAATGTCAATGTTGCCTTCTAGAGGAGACCACCTGGAAGATAACAGCAACGAGCTATAATCCTTATTATACCTCTAGCCGATAAATCGTCAACTTTGACAATACCCATCTAGAAGGTTCACAGAAGCATAGTAACAAAAATCAAGCAGGGGAATGACATTCATTATTTAACTGGTTACTTTTTATTTTGTGAAATCAAATTCCTAAAACTTGCATATAGAAGCTGCTGGCTCTAAGAAAAGTCTCTAATAGCCTTAGATAAGATTCAAAGTACAGCTTCTTAAGGGAGCAATTAGACTAGGTTTATACCAAATGACTCAGCCAGTGTTTAAAAAAAGAAAAACATGGTATAAGAGGAGAGAAAAGATTTAGTATGAAAAACAGTTTATTCTTTTCCTAAGAGAAAAATGAACATGATATTTGAGTGAATACAGTTATATTTACCCCAAAAGGTAAAGATGGCCAAAGTTGAGCCCTCCAAAGTGTTCTATGCATTCTTTTAGAGACTAAAGTTCCTCTGATGATCTAAAACTCTAGATGTATTGTCTGCATGGCCAACATAAGACAATCAGTTAATTGTAGGGTTCAGTCCCTAATAACGAAGAGAACAGCAAACTAAGTTCCAACTAGAAATGTAGGTTTTTAGTCCTGAATAAACTATAGTAGAAATAGGATAACTAACCAAGATAAGTTTGAGGAAGTATATCTGAGATTCTACTCGTTTATTATTCTGCCCCCATTACAGCTAACTCTACTCTTTTACTGGAATTGATAGTCTTTTTTTTTTTTTTACACAAAAAAGGAAAATCTGGGGGGGATTACTGAAGCCTAACTTTGAGCACTAAAGAAACAAAGCTTCTGATAACTTTTAAGTAGATTGTAATAAGGTTAAATTGGAGCTGTCCAGCTTATCAAAGCCACCTGTGATACAGGTGCCAGGTCTCACCTGCATTATGAAAGATTTATGTATTAAGATATACTAACTTTGATTATTTCAAAGCTTAGTGTTAGTGAATGAGGTATGATTTAGTGGACAAAAGTATATTATAGGTTTAGTCTTTCCTTAAATGACTGATTAATAGTATCTATTCTAGACCAGAGTTTTTCAACCTTAGATGCACATTGGAATCACCTGGGAAGTTTCAGAATTATTATCCAGGTTCTACATCCTAAAGCTTCTGATTTAATTGTTCTGGGTTAGTGACTGCTTATTAGATGACCTGGGAAGTTCTTAAAAATTCTATCATGCAGCCAATGTTAAGAACTGTCCTAGATTCTTTAATTAGGAAAGAATATGATTTGAGAAACATGGACATTGATTGAAAACTTAATTTGCCAATTGTCTTAGTCATTATTAACAGGTGCTAACTACTCCCTTTTAATAATAAGAAAGACCTAACTCTCATATTAAAATTGTAAAGTGCTTAGTTCCTTGATACAGATGTTTAACAGTTAACTTACATGTATCGTCACAAGTTATAGCCATTCTTTCCCGGCCTGTCCTAACACCTGGGAAAAAATATAACTTGTTCTATTCGGCCTTAAAGGGCTACTGATCTCTTCGTAACAACTCTGTATTTTTACTGAATTTGCCTCTACTTGGTCATAGTGGTTTACACCTAAAGTTATCTAGAGCCATTGACATTCAGGTCAAAACCTACAGATACTCCAACAGCTATACCCACAATTTTCTTGATCTACTAAAAGAGCAAGCCTTGTTTGAAGAATCTGGGTCAGCCAATGCTTCAGTAGTCTTCAGATGGCATGTAATGTGGAGCTAGGGAATAATTTGTAGTTGATTCTTAGGTGGAGTTGGACTCATATTTAGAATGTTAATGCTAGATCACCCATAACAGAGCAAGAAATGTAACTCACCAGATTTGGTTTGAGCCTTGGTAGTATGAAGGTAAAAACAACATCTTTTGATTGACCATCCACCAGTCAGCTAGATAATTAAAAAGCACTGGCTACTGAATTACTTTATAGCTGGGAATTGACAAGGGAGCTTCATGTAACTTACCCACTGAAAAATCAATAAGGATATGTCAAGGAGTAGATTCTGTGTTTGGAGTTCGCATGGCTACATATGAATCAATGGAGAGCCTTAGAGCAATATGACTCCCAGTGTGGACATCCGCTTGAATGTGAATAACATCGTTAAGTTGGAAGCTAGTAGAATTCCCCTCAGAACTCCAAGATTCTGTATTGAGATATCACCTGTAGAGCAACTGGAGGTGAGGAGTAGCCTCTAATTTACTCATGCCTCTACCTACCAGTCATCAATCTTATGGTGCATTTCATTCTCTGCTGAGAGGACAGAGTAGAACTAAATGGAATCCACGTGGGTTGAATGGCTTTGCTGCCCACACTCCTCCTCCTGAATGAGACATTAATAGTAAACCAGCTGAGGGAGTTGAAGGGGGGAGTCATAATAGGGCAGTAACAACTATGAGACATCTCACCTGGTATAAGAACATTTTATTGGAATGACAGTTGGATTAGTTCTCCAGATACCAGAACTGTTGGCAGGCAATGAATTATAGTGTATTATTACGGCATATACCAGTGTGTCAGGAGTCGTCTAGATAGAACCAGAAAAATACTTGTCACCTTAGCAGGATGGTTTCTTGGAAGGAGAGCTCACACATTGTAACAATATTTTTTGTGGCATTTTCCACCATCTCTTGAAGAAGCTTCATATATAGCCGGCTGGTATCTATATGTTAACACCACATGAAACTTACATTCCAAACTGGTTTCTCCAGAGATTCATGAAAAATAACTGTGGCATAGATCAAGGTTAATGATATGAATTAAGAAAAATCTAGGTTTTAATCCTAACACTGCTAGTTGTCAACTGTATTGCATCAAAGTACTCAAACTCTCTAAGCCTCAGTTTCTTCACCTATAACTTGGTGAAAAATAGGATTTACCTCAAAAGGCAGAGAGAAAGTAGTGGTTAGCACATTGCATCTCTCACTCTATTCTATGGGCAATTTATTCTCATAATTAGATTGTTTAGCTTATAGAAACTACTTCTCATAGTTTGATCTATCATAATAATTGACTATTTTTCAAGGGTAGAAAACAAAAATGAAGCAACCTGAATATTATTCACAACATTCTCCACCATCTGGTTAAAGTTATAGGAGGTGGACATTACTCAGACCACCCAAAATGATGCTGACAGCAGCAAGACGAGTTCAAGTCACTCATGTACTTTACGTTATTGTGTAAACATAAAGAAGTTGACTTGATAGGTGATACGGTGAAGGTAGTGAGGTAATTTGACAACCTCTCAAAATAAGTCTTAGAAGTAACTAGAAAAAGCTACATCTTTTAAACAAAAGGACTCTATGCTTCTTGCTGTACTACATTACCCCTCCTATTAGTTTCTTAATCAAACTATGGCATCTTGACAAACTCCCAGTGGGGAGTCTTACCTGTACTGCACTGTGCTATTCATGGAGCCCAGCTTCAAAGATGGCTGCATTGTTTATTAAGTCTAAATAGTTGTAACAGCAGCCAACTGGGCTGAGATTCAGATGGAATGGATTCACCAGCTTTCCTTTCCTGAACACTCTCTCTGAACAGTTACCACCATCTTCTCTTCTTGACACTGCATTTTAACAGGCAACCATGAGGAGGAAGACTTAGGAAGAGAAGTCTGTGGAGAAGCCCAAGAAAGAGAAGGGACACGAGAAGACTCTGGAGTGGCCTTCTTATCTCTAATCATGCACTTGATGGGAACAGAACCTGAAGTAGGAAAACCCCAAAGAGCAACAGACCCTAAAGGATTCACTGCCAACCAGACTAATAGAAGCCCCACCAGGTACCCCGGCCCACCTCACCTACTCGCTACTATTAGCTTCCTAGCAATCTAGAGGCGGTGGCCTTTATATCCATCCTCATGTCATTCAGCAGTTATTGCAGGCCCTGAAGTCAGGCTGGAAATAAAGGAGGCAAGAATGATAGTCTACACCTGGAATTCAGCCAGCCCTTTCATCATTTAAGAAAGAGCCCCAAGGAGGAAGGAATCAGCTGTTGAAAGACTTTCAGCTCTCCTTAAGAAGGCACATGTTGTATCCCTTCAGAGAAGCTTGATGAGGCCTGGAAGGGAGTTATAACTTACAAAGATTCAAGGTACACTTTCCCTGTAATCAACAACTGCCTTAAGTTGCTGAATAATTTGATTAAATGGAGTTTTAAATCAAAGACATAAGAGTTTAATTAGGAACTATTCTTGTCCTACTGAAGGTAACAGGCAGCTGTGCTAATTTTATTCCCCTGCCAGGATTTTTACCAACTCACAGAAAGGAGGGACTTGGAAACAAGCATAAATGTGTAAAAGGAAGTACAGTTACCAATGAAATAGGCCACGAGGTGTTTTCCACACTAGCCACAAGGACTGACAGAGGAGTCCTGCAGAAAAAAGTATGGGTCCTGGAGGGGGAGGGGGAAGGGTAAGCTGGGACAAAGTGAGAGAGTGGCATGGACATATATACACTACCAACTGTAAAACCGATAGCTAGTGGGAAGCAGCCGCATAGCACAGGGAGATCAGCTTGGTGCTTTGTGACCACCTAGAGGGGTGGATTAGGGAGAGTGGGAGGGAGGGAGGCGCAAGAGGGAAGAGATATGGGGATATATGTATATGTATAACTGATTCACTGTTATAAAGCAGAAACTAACACACCATTGTAAAGCAATTATACTCCAATAAAGATGTTAAAAAAAAATTTGTCCCAAACAAGCAGAGCTGGAAGACACCCCTTCCATGTTTTGCTTGCTGTATTTAATAATCCATTTTATTTACCCCTTTGGTACTTTTTCCTGCTTCCCAATATTTTAATTCTCTGGTTCCTGAACTTCTAGGCTGATAATTTTCAAATATCCATGTGCATAAAATACATTTTTCAAAAATTTTTAAAATGCAGATTGCCCCCACTTTACCTCCAACTATGCTCAATAGGTCGGGGTGGGACTCCCTCATTTTTGGGAGATCCCCCAGGTGATGTGATGCAGCTGAAACACTTCCTAGTCACAGTGTTGGTGTTCTCTCAGTGCTTCACCCTCTACCACCACTATTTCCTATGTCCTATACACCTCAATCCATCTGTTACCTGTTTTTCCAAACCCCCTGCTTCAGGGACCACATGATCAACTAGGAATCTTTGATCAATAAGAACTCTGGGACATATTAAATTATACAGGAAGGAAGGCAAAACCTGTGTAGCTGTGGCATTCCCCAAAAGGATGTTAGCATTTTTACCAAGAGGGTCAGATCCAAGTCACTCTGGATCCTGGGAAAGTGCCTAATTCAGGAGGCACTTGGAATTCTCTCTAGAAAGTCTCGATGGTCCCAGGAATTTAAAACAGAGGTGGCTGCACCAGAAAAAACCTTTGATCACAAAACTAGAGGGGGCCTTTGATACAATTTAGAACTTATACATCAGAAAATAAAAACTCAGAGAGATTAAGTAATAGAATCATGGGAAATTTGTTAGTTAGTGGTTAGTGACATTTCTGAGGGTACAATCTGGGTGACTGATCTCTTTCCGTGGGTGGTGTGGGTGGTGTGTGTGTGTACCTGTGCGTGTGTGTGGAGTGGAGGACTAAAAACTCTGAAGAACATTACTGATCCTTGAATGTATCTGGCTGTTCTGGGATTGTAGCCAATTTGCCTTGCTGGGTCCACTCCAATCCCAACCACCATATAGACCTGCAGAGATCCACACTGGCCAGCAAAGACTGGAAAAGGACAAACAGGAAGTCTGGAGATCATTATGTCTACAAAATCAATTTGCTATGATTTTGTCTAAAAGCCATATACCTAAAATGTATTAAGTGTATTCTACCTAATAACATAGCATATGAAAAATTGAGGTCCAGAGATGGGATAAGGGCACTCAAAATCACCCATGTGTTCAAGATCAGAATTATACAGAAGCCCACACCTAATTTCAAATGGTTTGTTAACTGAGTGTTGTCACCTCTCCTGTCAAGCACACTTGATGAGTGTTCCTGAGAGACATGAATCTAATATTTTAGATATTTTCAGAAGGCATTTCTGTAATAAAAATCTATGTAAGAATGAAGAAGTTAAATAATAATAATAAAACATGTACTATTCAAAGCTGTATGCCTTAGCTGTGAAATCACATTTTGACTTTTGCTGTCCTGGCTCTTCAAGTAAGTAGTACTTTTAAATGCAATCCAGCCACAGCTCCAAATTCCTTCCCCAAATGACAATCTTCTTGTAAAACGTACGTACACTGCAGTATGCCCCATGCCTAACGGAAGTAGTAAGTCCAACCTGACTTTGTCGTGTATATCTGCCCTGTGTGTATATGTCTCTGTGCATGCCTGTGTGTGTGTGTGTGTGTGCGTGTGTGTGTGTGTGTGTGTGTGTGTGCGCGCGAGAGAGAGAGAGACAGAGAGAGACTCAACTTTGATTTGAGTGTCTATTTAAAGTGAGATCCTTAAGAGGGAAAAACATAACATGTTATTATTAATAACATTATAATTATAAAATGTATGAAAATATTCACAGTAAAAAGCCAAGTCATTGGCAGAACCAAGGATGGAATACTTGGGTGGAACACTTTTCCCCCGCCATTCATTCCAAGAGGAGTAATTTTTCCTAGCCCCACTCTTGGCCCCTTTACTCACTCCTGATTATTAAACCTGAGGATGAAACCTAAGCAAGCTTGTGCACCTGCCACTTTTACCACCTGGGCAAGTCTGTCCCAAGAGATTTCACTGCTGCTACATGGTGGAAGTCTTCCTGGGTATTGGTAGGTAATTTGTTTTAATTCTAGAGTCTAGTATTAGTAAGCCCTTTAGGTAACAGATCTCAGGGCTTGTTATTTTTTACTTGTTCTCTTTTTTATGTTTCTAATTACACTGGACTTTTCTGAGATATATTTCATATGCAAAATAGAAACCCTCCAGAAAGCCTGTGGGAGAGAAGGGCACAGTGACACACAGCTCCCAGGCTCATCCATCTGGGACAGAGACCCTGATACTTGGTTTAGTGGCAGCTCCTCCAAGGCCTTTCTCCAAGCTTGTTAGAGGACCACCTGGTTAGTAACTCCTGTGCCCTTCTTTTTTTTTTTTTCTCGGTACAGCGGGCCTCTCACTGCTGTGGCCTCTCCCGTTGCGGAGCACAGGCTCCGGACGCGCAGGCTCAGCGGCCATGGCTCACGGGCCCAGCCGCTCCGCGGCATGTGGGATCTTCCCGGACCGGGGCACGAACCCGTGTCCCCTGCATCGGCAGGCAGACTCTCAACCACTGCGCCACCAGGGAAGCCCTGTGCCCTTCTTTTAAGTCAAACTCTTGAACCTCGCCTAGGATTTACTGAATTAATACTGGTTGTGGGGCCCAGAGATGCACATATTTTAAAAGTTTCTCAAGTTATTTGTTTTTATACAAGAGCTTAAGAACTACTACAACAGAAATACTTTCTTTACTGCACAATACTGTCCTTGCATGAGAGCACTTGAGATCTCTCCGGGAAGTTTCAAAAGCCCTCCTCAAATACACAGCTCTTCCAGCAAACGTGCCCTGATTCTATAAATTTCCACTTTCTATCCCAGCAGTGTTTCTTAGTTGGAAGTCCATGTATAGACTAATAGGGGTCTGTGAAACCTCCAAATGTATTAAATTTTACATACATGTGAATATGTACATTTTTCTAGAAAGAGGGTTTATAGATTTCAAGATTTCTATAACCCAAAGCATTCTTGGAGTTGCAAAATTAGAAGATAATATCCATCCAGAAAGACTGATTTGTTTTCAACAGCTCTTTTGGGTCCCTAAACATAACGAAGTACAAGGCTTAGCAGTTAAATTTTTGTTAAATGGCCTTATTTGTCTGCATGTCAGTTCCTTATAATTAAGCATACTTTGACTAATTTGAATTAAGTATGCCTGGATTCTAAACTCCCCACGCTATTTGCCTTATACAGATAGAGAACACAAGAACAGGAATGTCTGTGCTCCTTTTTCAGTGTTAGTTACCTCTGAGGAGCATAGGTATCTTTGCTTTTTTGTGGAAAAAATTAACATCTTCTCTGATGAGAGTTACAGATTCATCTGATAACAGGTGCAGAAAGCAATCTTTAAACTCTAGACAGATTAAGGATAAAGGAGGACCCTAGGGCACAAAGCAGATGTTGTAAGTAATCAAAGAGACAGAAATTTTAATCAGTTCTTCTGTTTTTCAAAGACAATTCTGTTTCCTGGATTAATAGGGAGCTGCTGTGAAGCTGAATTGCCCAGGTGTGGCAAAATACTGTCCTACCCTCCTAACCTGGGGAAGCTTAGAGAACTACATTCTTTCTAAAATTTAAACTTATCTAGAAAAAAGTTACTTGTTTATTTTTTAAAATAATAATCTCATTGACATATAACCTGTTAAACTTTGGAGTTAAACAGAGGGTTTTGGGGCTTCTCTGGGGAGGGTACTTGGGGAAGGATACAGTTTCTCTTCCATAATTTTCAATATGATAAAAATATTTAATACACAAAGTTGATGAGCATTACATGAAAATATATGTAAAACAATTTCCATTTGGTGTTTACTCGGTGTGACTTTCCTTCCCCTTACCAAGCTGAAATGGAGGACTAAACATTTTGAATGATCTGAATTTCATTCCAATAGTGTAGTAGGCAGCTTCTAAGATGTCCCCCAAGGATCCCCATTTCCTGATATCCATGATCTTGTGTAATCCCCACCCTTGAGTGTGGACTGAACCTTGTGACTTCCTTCTAATGAATAGAACATGGTAAAAGTGATGGCATGTCCCTTCTAAGGTTAGGTAACAAAAGACTTTGACTTCCATCTTTCTCGGCCTCTTTCTCTCTGCCCTTGCTCTCTGGGAAGCAAAACGTTGTGAGTAGCCTTATGGAGATGCTCACATGTCAAGGAACTGATATCTCTGGCCAACTGTCAGTAATGCTTGAGTCTAGCCAACAGCCTTGTTAGTGAGCTTGGACCGGGGATCCACCCTGAGTGTGGGAACGACAGTAGCCCCAGCTGACACTTTTTATTTTTAATGTTTTGTATATTTTTATTATAGTGTGGAGCACCAATAAAAAGAGGTATAATAATAAAACTAGGCACAAGCCCATAGTTTTCTGAATTTTTTAAACATTGAATACTTTTTGAATATTCATATAGTTCAAAATCAAAATAATACATAAAAGTACACGGTGAAAATTACTGCTTCCTTTCCAGCCCACACTCATGTTCACCCTTCAGCTTTCCTGCATCTTACTAGTTTCTTGTGTTATCTTTCTTTGTTTCTTTTTTTCCTTTTTTTTTTTTAACATCTTTATTGGAGTATAATTGCGTTACAATGGTGTGTTAGTTTCTGCTTTATAAGAAAGTGAATCACCTATACATATACATATATCCCCATATCTCTTCCCTCCTGCATTTTCCTCCCTCCTACCCTCCCTATCCCACCCCTCTACGTGGTCACAAAGCACCGAGCTGATCTCCCTGTGCTATGCGGCTGCTTCCCACTAGCTATCGGTTTTACATGACACTTTTTGGTTGCAGCCTTATGAGTAACTCAAAGTCATAGGACTCAGCTAACCTTCACCCTGATTCCTGATCAACAGAAGTTTTAAGGTAAAAATTGTTTATTGCTTTGGGCCACTAAGTTTTGGGGTATTTTATTACACAGCGGTAGATAACGAAAATTAATGCAAAGAAAGCATAATTCACCCTCATGAGGAAGAAACACTTCTTTCTCTGGACAGTGGTAACCCATTCAATCTCATTCTATAAGCCTATGGTTTTTATAATGAAAACCATTTCAAAGGAATTGAAGTTGAAAGGATGAGATGGGCATACAAAATCAGCTAAGGTAGCTTTTTCAAACATCACTTGCATTACTACCCTAGCTTCTAGGAAGTAAAATGATGGTAATTTAATATATATTAACTGTTAATATGTACCTGACTCTATGTAGAGTGCTGTATCTGAATCATTCCACTGAATCCTCACACGCACCCCAAGTGTTACTATCATGGACACCTTACAACTGAGAAAATTGACGTAAAGAGAGGTTGAATATCTTTCTCAGTCTACGTGGCTAGAATTTGAACCCAGAGCATCTTGAAACTAAAATTCATATTTCAAAGCAAAGCAGTCTGAGGAGACCTAACAAGGACTGGCATTAGTGAATAGTGAATTTATGGCTTTCTTTGCCAAGTCCATTCAATAATAATAGGGAAAAAAATTTTCCAAAGTGCATAAAATCCTAATTAACTCTATTAAACTAACCTATAATTGTTTTAATGCACTCATAAAAATACATAGAAATATCAAACATGTTCTATTCATGTATAACATTTTTGTGTACTCTAATGACAGTTACACACAACCAAGAGATGTTAGAATTACACAGATCTATATACAAGACATATATAATAATGACATTTAAATTTTTTCTTTGCATTTTTCCTTCTCTTGCTTGGAAGAGCAATTTTGACCAGAATCATAAAAAGCTGACAGAGAAAGAGGTCTTTTCATACAGTGCAACAATTTCCTTTTACAAATGGGAAAACCGAGGACATTATTTGCTACCAGTTAATGGTAGCAAAAATTAGAACCAGACCTACTGATTTGCAGTTCAATGTATAGTCCAGTGCTGTGCATGGTCCAGTAAATTCGACATAGTATTGAAAAAGCACTAGTTTAATTTTTTCCAATAAAAACATGGAATCAAGTTAACCAACAATGAATTACTCAGCTCTCTTTGGAGGCCAAAGCAAGATATAAAATTCGTATTGAAAGAGCAACAATAAGACTGACAGCTAATTCTTCCTTAGAAATAACAGAATTCCAACTATAATGGAAAGATCTCTTTAAAGTGCTTAAAGAAACGCACTTAACTTCTCAACCTAGAATTTTGCATTTATAAAAATATCCCTCAAAAATGAAGGTTAAGATTAAGATGTTTTCAGGAAGTTAATCATTTATCACTAGCAAGAACACTGAAGGGAGTTTTTCAGGCAGGAAAAAAATGGCTCCAAACAAAAGCACAATAATGTAAAAAGGAATAAAGAGAGAAAAGGCTAAACACAGTGGCAGAAAATGAGTGCCGACTGCATAAACAATCATAATAATGATTTGCAGGGTCTAAAATGTATTTTGTATAAAAATGCATAATAGCAACAGTACAAAGACAGTAAAGGATAACTGGAGTTTAAGTGTTCTAGCCTTTGCATTTTTCTGGCAGTTGGTAATAGGACATATTTAAGGTGGATCTAATCGGTCAAAAATATATGTGCAATCTTTAGGCTAACCATTAAAACAGTAATAACACTATGTATAAGTGCACACTGATAGAGAAGGGAAATTTGAAATTTTTCAAATATTTGAAAAATACAAAAATCAAGAAAAAAGAAAGGAACAAAGAACTGGTGAGTAAAAAACAAACAAAAACAATAGAAATGTTATAGATTTTAACCCAATTATATTAGTAATTTTCTTAACATAATAGACTAAATATTACATTTAAAGGACTACAATATTCAAGGTAAAAAATAAAACTGGACCATGTGCCCTTTACAGGAAACACACCTTAAACATAAGGACACAGAAAGTTTGAAAGTAAATAGAATGGAAAAATGTATAGCCAATGTAAATAGTATATCAATAACAAAAGAGTAGACTTTTAGGGAAGAAATTTTAATTAAAAAAATGAAAGAACTAGAAGAAACAACAGGCCACTCTACAATTAGTTTTGGAGATATCAGCATACCCTTTTCAGCAATGAAGAGAAACACTGATAAAAAATAAATCAGTAAGGATATAGACTATTTGAACAATTTGATCGATAAATATAAACTAATTAGCCATAACACTACAGTTAAGAGCTGCAGAGACAGAGTCTTTTCCAAAAGCTCATGGAATGTATATGAAAATAGACCATATGCTGTGTCATTAAATAAATCTCAACAAATTTTGAAAAACTGAAATCATAAAGAATACATCACAGAGCACAGTAATCTTAAGCCAAAAATGGTAAAAAATTTTAATTTAAAAATCCCAAATATTTAGAAATCATGCAATATACACCTAAATTGCACTTTAGTCAATGAGCAATACAATGGAAAGTAAAATGTTTGTGAAATAATAATATACTAAAACTTGTAGAATGCAGGTAAAGCAGTGCTTAGCAGAAAATTTATAGCATTATGTACATGTATTAGAAAAGAATAATTTGAGCTTTTATCTGAGGAAGCTATGAAAAAAATAGCAAATGGAATCTAACAGACAAGAAAGGAAATAAAAATATAAACAGAAACCAATAATAGAAAGCAGACATAAAATTGAGAACATCAACAAAGCCTTTGAGGATTAATTGAAATTTAAACGTCTAAAAATACTGTGTCAGGGTGGGGAGGTGGGTGGAAAAGTGGGGGAGAGAATACAAATTATTAAGATCAGGGATAAAAAAGCCACCATTACTTCAGGTGCTACAGATGTCAAAAAGACAAGAGGATAGTGTAAGCAAGTTTATACCAATAATTGTGATAATTTGGGTGAAATGTACAGATTATCCCAAAAGTTGCATTATCACAGCTGACAAAAGAAAAAAAAGAAAGTATGAACCCACAGTTCCTTGCCAGGGGGCTTTCTCAACAAGGTTACTCAGCTCATCAAGCCACCAAGTGGTACCTCTTGCTCCAGTCTATGAAGACAGAGTCTTATATAGTGTGACATAACCACAGGAGTTATATCTCATCATCTTTGCCTCATAATGTAGCCTAATCAAAGGAGTGACATCCATAGCTTTGCCATATTATATTGGTTAAAATAAGTTACAAGTCTTATCCTTATGGGAGAGTGAGGGGTGGGGGAAAGGATATATTACACAAAGCCATGGATATCATGAGGCAGAGATCATTAGGGTTATCTTAGGGTCTATCTATCACCCTGTGCCCAATCACTTTGACTACTGGGCTTGTTATAAGAACATTCACAGCAGCATTATTTGTAAATGTCAAAAACTACAAATGACTCAAACATACACCACAGTAGAATGGATAAGTAAATTAGGGTATATTCTAATAATAGAAAATATACAACGATGAAAAAAATGAACTGTTGCTTCACTCAAAAATATGGCTAGATCTCTTAGACAAAATGATGAGCTAAAGACACCAAACACAAAAGTACCTGTGGTATAATTTCATTTATGTATGATTCAAAAAGAGACAAAACTGGTTGTGGAAATAACATCAGTGGATACCTTTTGGTTAGAATAACTGGTAAGGGTCATAAGGAAGGCTTTTGAGGTGAGGGAAATGTTTATGTCTTACTCTGAGTGTTGGTTGAAAATTTATCAAGAGGAACACTTATATTTTGCACATTAATGTGTACACTCTATGCTTCAAAACAAAAATTATCTAAATCTCTTTAAATTATTTTAATTTCCTACACAGAAACATCAATTATTCCTGATTCTTCAACTCTTTATTAAGACTTTTCCTTCTTATTGCAAACGGCCAATATGTGCTTTGAAAGAAACAAAGAAAAGAGGGCAACTGTCTACCAGCTTCTCTTCCATGTGGCATTGGTGACCTTGCTTCAGGCATCATGCTTTCTCGTTTCACAACCATCATTCTCAGGTTCTACAGATCCCATGGCCCATTGGTTAGGGTCAACAGTTTGTTGTTCAACAAAGTGACGATTCAACCAACATTCTTAAGCACTGTAGCTAGTAGCTTACAGTGTAGCTTTCTCGAAGAGCAAAATCATCAAAAAATAACAACAAAATCCACTCTGTACAGGTCATAGATGAATGGAAAGGAGAACCACAACGTGTAAAAATGGAAACGTGAATTAAATACTATAAATGATCAAGGAAAGAAACACTTTATGTAGAGAATACAGGACTGTCTACTCAAAGGAAGTGTCATGCAAACTGGTATGCAAGGATGAGTGGGCAATGCCCTGAACGAAATGGTGCCACAGCAGCTAATGTTTAACTAACATCTACTTGCTGGGCACTGTTCCAAATGCTTTATATATATATATTAACTTACTTAATTTTCACATCATCCTAAGAGGTAGGAACTCTACTTTACAGATGGGAATAAACAGAGGTGAAAAAATAACTTGTCCAAGGTCACAAGCTGGAAATTAAAGTTTAGAAGTTTGAATAGGAACTCTGGAAACCTGTGCTTCTAACTGCTTTGCAGCAGCAGTAAAGAAAATACCACCACCTGAAAGAGTGTGGTCTCCTCTGGAGAAGGGAAGCATCAGAGCACGGCTGAAGAGTGAGAGGTGAGGCTGGGATGGTAGCAGAGACCAGAGTGTCATTCCATAAACGATGTTTGGATTGATTAAGCGGGGAGCCATCGGAACACTTTAAGGTATTGAGTCACCATAAGACTTTTATTTAGAAAAACCACATTGGCAGCATTTGGGGTAGGAGGTAATGACACAAGAGGGGAACCTAAAATAACAGACAAGGTAAGAAATGATTAGGCCTTCCTGCACTAAAGCAGTGAGGATAGGGGTGAAGAGGAGTAGAGGCTAGAGAAGGAGTTCCCAAAATCCAGGCAGGAGACTGGCATCAGCATCGCTTGGAACCTGATAGAAATGCATACCTTCAAGCTCTGCCCTAGACATTTGCATCCAAAGTTCTGAGAGTAGGGTCCAAAAATCTGAGTTTTACTGATCTTTCTGAGTCATCCTGGTTCACACAAAAGTTTAAGAACCACAGGCTTAGGGGATTCAGTTTTAACCCAGGGTCCATGTTAGACTTACCTGGAAGGTGCTCAAGATTCATTGCCCCACCACCCACCCATTCTAATTTAGTAGGTCTGGTGCAGTACTCCAGCATGTGAATTTTTGAAAAGCTCCCTGAGTAATGCTGATACATCCCCTGATTAAGAACAACTGAAACAAAAAATGGAATCTGATCTGGTTCTTTACTCCTCCATAAGTAGATACATGCACACCTTGCAAACAGGGTATTCTCTGCTTCAGAAAATTCTAAAAGAGTAACTTGCTGATGTCTGCCTATGAGACTATCTCTAAGTCTAAATCTTTACCTGGGGATGCCCTTTCGTGTCTGCCTATGTGCATAGGGATGATCCTGCCCTCTATTTCACACGCAATAGGACCTTTTGATGTTTGAAATTCATCCAGCAAATAAAAGCAAGAAAAGTGGCACATCTACTAAATGTTTATTTCTGAAATGTATCAGATAATGGTTTCAGAGTGAATGATTCAGTCTCTAACAATAACACTGTATTAGCTAGTGAATCCAATTTAATCTGAATTCTTGGGAATATTCAAACAGTTTTATACTTGTCAGTACTGAAATTGAAAAAGCAAACAAATCAGCAACAGAAGAGAGGCTGGAAGCTGCACAAAGCTCAGCTCCATGGTGGCCTCATTTCATACCTGTCTCCCTTCATCACCAGACTCATCTTTCAGTGCTTCCTTAGACCATCTGAGTCTCTTTCTTCTAGGTTTGTACCACTGTTTACTCTTGAAACAGGCAGACGTAACTACATATGCAGACATCCCCTGTGGTTGGTGAAAATTTCAGAAGCCGTACTACCCCAGGGCACACTCTTCACCCTCAGTATCATCCTACCAGTTTTGGCACAAAGTCCAAACTCCTTAGCATGGCTTATAATAGTCCATCATGTAATTTATCATCCAACTCAAAGGATTTGAGAATGATAAGCGGAGCTAATAGTAATTACCATGGAATAAATGGACAAACTGTGATAGCCCCAGTCAAATAGGAATCTCCATTAGCCTCCACACCTGGCAGTTCATGATCTAGTTACATAACCAGCACTTCATCAATGTCTACCTTCTAACACATATTATTTCTAATCAGTACAAAAGTTCTGCAATTCTTTATTATTACCCTTATTTTACATATGAGGAAATGCAAAGAAATTCAATAGCTTGCAGGACATTTTACAAACAGGAAAAGGCAGAATCAGAAGTCAAATCCTGATCTGTTTGGTTTCTATATCCAAACTTTTCCTCAGGTGGGTGTTTTTTTTAACAAGTAGTAACTTTCTAAAATAGAATCAACAAGGAGTTATTCAAATCCCCATGTATACCAGAACCTGTTTTTTTTTAGCTATATATTAATAGCTCTCTTCCTGAAGAACAAATCATTCATAACGAAACTCAAAAAAAACTGAGACAGAAGTATATAAAGTCAATAAGGTAAGTTCCCCTCTGCCCCTACTCTCAGTCAACCCAATCCCCGTCCCAAAGGTAAACTCTCTTCACAAAATCCTGTTTATATTTCCAAAAGTTTTTAAGTTGACATAAGTGTGGGTTTCTCTTTTTTTCCCATTTAACTGGGAATATACTATATGAAGAACTCTCTTAACACTCCATTAAGAAATATGGATAATTTTTAAACCAAAGATATAAAAGATTTTCCCATATAAATCTGCTGACAAACAACAAAAAACATTCACATTAATTCCTTAATTAAAGACTAAGAGATACTTAGCAATAAACTCATGAGAGTGGAAGGAATAAAATATATTTCATGCTTAGTAAATTTTGTTACTGTGGTTGGCACCCTCAAAGAGTTCAAAATATAATCATTGAAGGCTAAGCCTGTTGTGTGGAGGTTGAAGTATACATCTTTGACTCCTGGGAGTGGCTCAAGCCCCATGAAGCCCCAACTCTGCCACAAATAACCTGGGTCACCACACTATTACTCACCTGAGTCTCAGCTTTCCAAGCACAAAATCAAAGGGTTTGACTTCATAAAGCTAGAACCCCATGTATCTAGATGACGCTAATGCACCAGCAACACCAAACAGGGCCCTCCTTCAATCTCCCTCCCTCTCTGCAGGAGTACATTAGACAAACATCACCACCCTCTCTTGCCTACCAGCTGGGCCATTTTCCCCAAGACAGAGAGAAAACAGACATCCAAAAGAAAAACCTGCTGCAGAACTACTGAACTGTGGACAGGAGATCATTGCTCCCCTCACCCTACTAACTACTGTGCCTGCTCTCACAAAGATTCACATCTAGAGGGAGAAGAGAAATACAGTTTTCATGATGGATGGATCTTTTCCACTCCTAAAGTTTCCTTCTTGTGAAGGGAGGTCAAAATAATACAACCTGTGGGCATTCCCCACCTGTTTACTCATTAGGGAGGTCCTTACATGTTTGCTAAGTCTGGGAAGAATAACTGAGTATGTTTATTATTGTGCTTAGGCTGCTATAACAAAATACCATAAACTGGGTAGCTTAAACAGCAGACGTTTCTCACAGTTCTGGAGGCTGGGAAATCCAAGGTCAAGGTGCCTGCCTATTCTATTCAGTTCTTGGAGAGAGCTCTTCTCTTGACTTGCAAATGGCTGCCTTCTCACTATGTCCTTACCGTCCTTACAGGGCAGAGAGAGAAAAGAGAATACAGACTCGCTTATGTCTCTTATCAGAGTATCTCCCCTCCCCATGGCCTTATCTGAACTTAATTATTTCCCAAAGACCGCATCTCCAAATGCCATTACGCTTGGGGTTAGGGCATCAACATGTGTATTCTGAGCGGGGGTACAGCTCAGTCCATAGCAGTATGCTCAGCTCTGTCCTTTTCCTTATCTCGGTAGTAAACCTGCCCACCAGAAATCATGAGGCATCTTGTGTCCATCCACAATGTAAGCCTCGCTGGGCCAAGGGGGACAGGTTACCTGATTCTTGAGTTTGGTATGGACATTTCCATAGAAAAGCCAAGTACTTTATCTACAGTAGAAGTGATATCCTGGACATACTGTACTTTAGGTTGTCCTATTAACCAGTACCAACAATTCTCCCTCCTTCCAACACATATAGGATTGTGAATGTCTTTAGCCATACGCTCCAACTGAGGAACAGTTGGTTCTTTGAGAGTATTTTTCCCTCCCTATGAGTACACACTTGTGTGTGTGTGTGTGTGTGTGTTTGGGTGTGTGTGTGTGTTTACTGGAGGGAGAACTGGTGGTAGTGGTTCATCCATAAGTTCACCCATAACTATACTTGGCTACTATTCTGCACACATGCCACAGGCGCTCAGGGGCGGCAATCCGACTGTGCAGCACGCGCTTGCCTTTCATGTAACACGTCCTCCTCAACACATGCTTCTTTAGAAATGAGAGACTCTGTGCATGACTCACCAACATTCAAGAGTAAGGTCATTGGTGGAAAAACCAAGTAAGCAAGGCACACCTCCCTCAAAGAAAGGACACAGCCACCAAGAGGAATTCAAAGGGTCAATCCTATCAGTAAGAACATGTTCAGGCAAAAGTCACAGAAAAAAAACCTTGACATAATAGGTTAAGAAATTTAGAAATATTTTAATCTCAAATAATGAGATAGGGACAGCTCAAGGATTGATTTGTTCAAGTGGTTCCTTTACATATCAAGAATTCAAGATTTTTTTTTATTTTACTCTGTCATCAACAATGTGTCAGTCACTCAAGGTAGCTTCCCTCAAGGTCACTAAGTGATTACCACTGCTCCAGACATCTCATCCATGGAAACATGACAAGATTTAGTGGGAAAGAGGGGCACATCTCTTCCTATGTGTCCTTTTTTAAGAATAATAAATCCTTCACCCAAAGTCCCCCAGCCAATTCCTTACATTTCAGGAGCCAGGACTCGTTCATATTCCCCTGCCTAAACCTATCAGTGAAAAAAAGCTAATAATACTAGTGTGATCCACTTCAGAAAATCAGGTGTTATACCTGAGTTACAATGGAAAATCAGGACTAAACCAGCAAGGAAGGAGGAAAGCCTATGAGGCTGGTAACCAGTAGTGTCTGTTACACTTACCAGTCAGGACTGATGGATAATACAAGAATATGCTCTTCTTGGTAAAATGCAGGATCACTTCTCATATCCAACTAAAGTCACCCATCCCCTGATGTGCACTTGGGGACTTCAAGGAAGATAGGAGACAGGGACTAAAACATTTGGGATGTAAGTCCTTTCCCAAATGGCTGGTGCTCTTGTTTCCTTTCATAAATGGATGAAATGAACAAATAAATTATAGGACTACTCAAATTCCATTCCTCGGGAGCTGTCACATAGTCCTTGCCAATGAATGCAGAGGGGCAGATGTAGACCACTGACCTTAACAGAATTTCAGACAGACAGTAGCCCGGGCTGCTTATCCTAAGGTTTAAATTAGATGTGCTCTGCCAACACGAGAGAATCAGTTTGCTGTTCTGACAGCCCCTTTGCTGCAGCCATTTATGTAGAATATACACAATTATTTAAGAAGTGTTGGCAGTGATGTTATTCATATTAATTAGATAAGAACCATCTGACAATGCTAAAATTTATCCTATTTTCAGCTAACAATTAAGGACTGTTGCATAATAATCAGACTCTTTAAACATTTCATTTCCATTGACCATTTTAATTAAATTTAAGTTGTAATAAAAATATAGGATGTTGCTGCCCTTTTTAAGCTATTAAGAGCCAACTTGTGGATTGCTTAAACAGATAAAAAGAGACTGAGTTTACAGGTACTGTTCATGATGTATGGAAGGCAGAGTGATATGGTGTAAAAATGTGATATTCCATGAGAGAAGACATGAGTTTAAGTTTCATTTCTGCTACTAACTCTGTTTCTTATAGATGTCAATCAATTACTTTCAAACTGCTCATCTCTGAAATGGGGACAATATTATCTGTTGCATAGGTTTGTTGTATAAAACACTCAGTGCAGTACCTAGCACATAGTAAGCACTTGAGGATGACAGATATTAGTATTTAATGGATATGAAATAACTTGCATATATGTGCAGCTATTAGGCTAATTAATCTGAACGTAGAAACAAAGGTGGCATTAACATTATTTTTATGGTCATGTAAATTAATTTTTAAATGTATAAGAATTCAGACCACAACATCCAAAAGATCAAACTTAGAATCTCCTGTGATGGCTAGTTTTATATGTTAACCTGGCTAGGATACTTACTGTGCCTAGATATGTGGTCAAACATTATTCTGGGTGATTCTGTGAGGATGTTTTTGGATGAGATTCATATTTAAATCAGTGGACTCTGAGCAGTGCAGATTGCTCTACATACTGTAGGTGGGCCTCATCTAATCAGCTGAAGGCCCAGATAGAACAAAAGACTGAGCTCCCCTGAGCAGGAGGGAATGCTGCCAATAGACAGCCTTCATACATGAACTGCAGCATCAGCTCTTTCTGGTTCCACCAGCCCACCCTGAAGATTTTGGACTTGTCTCAACGATCACCTAAGCCAATTCCTTAAAATAAATCTCTATATACATGCACATCCTATTGGTTTGGTTTCTCTAGAACCCTAATATGCCTCCTCACACAAAAAAATAGCATGTCATGTGTTAGACCATGACAGCAGTTAGCAGTTATGTTAGTATTATGACCCTTCATGCTAGGTAGGTTCTCCTCCCACCAGGTATGTCCCCTGCCAGTGGAGAAAGGGCAAAGGAAACTCCATTCACCTTCCTTGAAAACCAGAGCCACAACCTACTACTCTCATTAATTCCCTTAAGAAGGACAATTTAGTCTTTGCAATACCAGAGGTTTGAAACACTATTTACTAATTTCCCCAAAATATATATCTACCTTCATAACATCCACTTACCTTACGTCTATTTCAGAATTTATTCAGGCTTCCTGTCAAAATGTATTCTACAGCCTCTTAGCTTCTCTATTACCTCCTGCCCCTTTTCTATCTATCTATCTATCTATATATCTATCTATCTATCTACCTAGCTATCATCTTCTGGTTTATTACCAGGTGTTGCCTCTCTATTTTGTTATTTTTCCTAAGGAACAGACCAACTTGTTAGATGAATGTAGATATAAGTTCTAATGGCAAAACTGGGGACACTTTTTAGCTAATTTGTGGGAATATATCTATTCTTAAAGAAAGCAATAATTTTTTGGAAGTGGTCTATGTCAGGTCAGGATAAAGATTATGAAGTCAAATTAAATTACTTATCAAAAAGAAGAACAAGAAAAACATGGAAATTTTTTTCTTCATACTCCCAGGAAGAGGGCTAGAGAACTTAATGTTTATCTAGTCTTAGGAGTTTATCTCTTTGAACCTAGTTTACGTCCATTAAAACCAAATGCATAGTAAAACTGTACATCCTAGCCAGAGCAGAGGTGATGAACATAGTTTAGGTTAAGACAAATGCATAGGACTGAGACGTAATAGATAACAGTTCAGCGGTACTTGGAACTGGGAACTAGATTATGGGAATATAAGGCTGTGTAATAACTAGGTCACTTGTGTATTAACAAGGTCCTATGACCTTGGGAGTTTATCCCTGCATCCTCTACAAGCTATACTCTCAGTGAAATAGTGTATTATTTGCGAATAGTGTATTTGTGTTCCATTTTCCCAGCCAGGATGAATATAGACACACCTGTGAGGCTTAAAAAAATACATTTTGAAATATCTATAGACGAAAGTATTCAAGGTGTGGATTTGGGGAAACTATCTCTCTGAATATCTGAAACATGTCAAACGTTCAGGCATAAGCACTGAAGGTTATCATGACTGTATTAACCTTTTAAAAAGAGTGTGAATACTTTTATCCCCAAATTTTGAGGGAAAAAAATACAGTAGAAAGAATTCTATAGCTGTTCCCCCAAGATTCTGTCTCCTGGTTATTTGATCAAACACTATCTAGGTAGGTCTGTGAAGGGATTTCGTAGGTGTAACTGAGGTTATGGACCCTGAATTAGGGAAAGTAGCCTGTATGATCCAGATGGGCCCATTCTAATTACTTGACCCCTTAAAAGCAGCGAAATTTCTCCAGCTTGAGTCAGAGGAGAGATGAGACAGAAGAGGTGAGTCAGAGACTCAAAGGGAGTTGCAATCATCCTCTAAAAGCTGAGGATGACCCCCAACCAACAGCCAGCAAGGCAACGGAGACCTCTGTCCTACAACCACGTAGAAGTAAATTCTACCAACAACCTGAATGAGTCTGGAAACAGATTTTCTCTCAAAGCCTCCTGATGAAAGCCTTGGGTGCCCCTTAGCTCTGTGGGATCCAGAGCAGAGCTCCTGGACCCTCTGAATTCCTGACCTACAGAACAGTGAGATAATAAATCTGTGTGGTTTTAAGCTGCTAAATTTGTGAGAATTTATTATGGCAGCAACACAACACTAATCTAGTACTTTAAAATAATTCCTTATCTTCATCTATTTCCTCTATTCCCTCCCCCTCTACAGGAGCAAAAGCAGTTTTCACAAAATCTGCAGGAGGAAAAACCTATGCTTTGCAGATGTATCCTACAAATTTAAATTAGCCAAGAACAAATTATTTAAATTAGTATTTTCCCCTAAAATCAGACTGATAAAAGAAACAAGCACACATTTTCACTGAGAAGAAATGACTCCAAATTCTCACTCTGCCATTTACTAGTTTATGAGACTTTTGACACATTTTTAATCCCTTATAACATTGCAAGGATTAAAAATTATTTTTTAAGTGAATCTCTCAATTATAAGAGATTTTAAAATAATTTTTAAAGTTACAGAACGATAAGACTCTATTACCTAAATTCATCATTTTGTTATTGCAGAAGCAATCTACATTTATTGTAAAACAAATATGAGAAAAACCAGATGAGACTAATTTTTTAAAAAAGAAATAAAAAAGATAAAGGCATAATTTGACATTTTAGAATAATTCCTGTTAATACTGTCCAGATACTCAATTTTTGAAGCATATAATGCACATATAATAAACAATGTGCATATATAATATGGCAGGGAAATGTATTGATGATTTTTCTCTTTTTCATTGCTATTAAGACATCAGAAAGAATGAGAACTTTTTTCTCCCCAGGGAAACTAGAAATTGAGTTTCACAGACTGAATTTGCCACATACCAGGACTTCTCTTCCCCCTGCCTAAAGAGAGAAGAAGAGGTTCACTTAGGTCCTTGTGACAGGGACTATCCCAGGCAGCAGAGGACGAGGCAGGGCATCCAAAGGGAATGGCTGCAATGACCTCTCAGACTCGGCAAAGATCCTATGCCAAAACAAACCCCTAGGTGATAAGATCAGAACACCTGCTACCTAAATATATATCATAGTGAAATTTTAAAATGTGGCCTTTCTTACATCCAAAATGTGGTGGAAAAAATCTTACTCATATGAAGTTTCACAAAAATTCTAGAACCTGCTTTTTTCACTTTACGTCTTAACCTTTTTTCACGTCAATAAATGTAGAGCTACAAAATCATTTTAACAGCTACATTATATTCTTCTGGATAGATGTTCCATAATTTTTTATTAATAACATATTTTTGGACATCAGTTAAATCCAAATTTTCATTATTATAAACAATCGTGCTGTCAAGCTCCATTATCTTTAACATAATAAAAGGGTAAGTCAAGGTGACCTGTGCTTTACCAAGACCAAAGCCAAAAGCTGAGAGGCACGGTTGATGGAGGTCATAACTAGAATGCTTATTTGCTTCCCCATGAAGGATGGAAGCTTTCTAGACAAGGTCTGCCACAGCATATGGGCTCTATACAGCTTTGTGATGGATCGCTCTCTGATACTTATTTTTCAGTGCTTTTTACTTTGGTTTCCTCAAAGACAGGTAGTATCTTGGGAGCAAGGCAACAAATATATTGCTTTTCATAGTCTCAGATTTTCTCCAATATTCTGCAAAGAGTAAGTGCACTAAAAAATTACATAATGATTACAATTATATTTATTTTCTTGGTCAAACACTTACTAAGGTAAACTATGGACTAAACTTACCTTTAAAATTATATTATGTCCTCGCTTCTCTAAAGACCATAAACCTGTGATGGTTGAGTACTGTTTCTAATATCTAAAATTTGATTTCGTGATACATGTTTAGCTGATTGCTGTTTATTACGTCAGTTGGACTATGAATGCACCTTCTAACACCAACAAAGACAGACAATTCTTGCTAGGGAGGCTGTGTGCCCAAGTTTTTTCAATTCTTCCCCTTCATGATTCAATAAATACATGTGATATAACTTGATAGGCTCATGGTTTACTATATTTTATTGCTCAATTTTAAAATTTATTATCAGTTTCAAGGGGTTGAATTTGCTTAAATATATGTAATTATATCACCAAGAAGAAACTTTAAATACATTTAAATCAGTCTAAATGTTGAGCAAAAATTACTTAGAGAAGGGAAATCCCGTGTATTGAATCCGGGCAGTGGTGTCTTGATATAATGCCAGACCAAATCAATGAAATATTTCATCAAATTTTTCCTTAGTCCCATTCTCTCCTAGCTAGTGTGCTTTTCAATCTAAATGGCTTGTTAGCTAGTAAAATTCAGACAGACAGCTGGTGTGTCCTATTGCCTGGCTTCTGGATGTGTTTGCCCTGAAATCCATAGGCAAGCAATGAGTTCCCAATATTGAAGAGGTGTTATCTCTGAGTAACCAGGAATAAGCTCTCAGTGTAGAATCTAAATTTATCATCATGTAAAAACATGGTCCTTAATATCTTAAAAATATCTGAATAATTCGATATAACTAGGAGAAGGCAGAAGTATCCAGGAGAAAATCAACAGTCACAGAAGACAAGCCTTGCCAACACAGTGCTGTGGGCTGAGTCCATCGCTCCCCAGCTAAAGTGTCTATCCAAACTTCACCGATTTTTAATTCCTTTAACAGGGACTCAGAAGTCCACCTTCACACAAATTCTTTAATAAGTAAAGAACCCAGGAAAAACCAATGTTCTTCTAATCCCATCCTTAACATGTTACAAGTAAATTTTCTATTTTCAAACAGGATAGCTTTAAAAGAGAGAAGTGTCATAAAAAGGATGCAATTCAAAGTGATGTGTATTTTAGGGGAGAGAAGTTTGACAATTTTGCCTTAGTTCTTCTTGGTGGGATAAAGAATAGAGGGTCACTCTTATACACACACATACACATGCACATATTGCATTTGTTTTGGTTTTTTAACCTCAAATTTCATTAAAGACCCGGGTGATGAAACTGTCTCTTTCTGAGGCCACATCCATGAATCACTGTGCAGCTACCAATACCCTCAAATGTGATCTTCCTGATTTGTCTGTCTCCCAAAGAGGCAAAATCTAATAAACATTAACATAAAGGTCAGCCTTGCTGGTTACTGTAAATATGTGTAAGATTAAAAAAGAATCAGTCATGATTTTAACTGGCTTATCAGGATTAGTGGAGGGAGAGACAAGATGCTGCATATACACCTGGAATGCCATGTGCATGCGCTCATGACCTCTTAAGTTTTTCACAGGTGTGTACTTGGATATCACTGGAGGACCAGTGCATTTTGTTAGGATATTCTGTGGTGAGCTGTAGATAGGGTACTATACACTGTTAACACATACATTGAATATTGCGAAATGAATGAGTAACAAGAAAAATACATTTAAACTATTTGATTTTCTGGTCTGTCTCAGCACAGACAAATAAAGGACACATGGGAAAACTATTTGAGTCCAAATAGAATCTTAGCCTTCTAAAGGAGAAAGGGGAAAACAGATGGTGGCCAGAATGAATTTCATGTTAACAACACATACAACAATGTGTATGAACTTGAATTACTATTTTACTTAGACTCATTCCAGTTTCCATATTAACTCACAAGAGTAAGATCTCTTGCAAGCCTTCAGACAAAAAATTGATTTATGATTTGCTAGATTCTGTTGCATGAGTCCTTCAGCACAATTGCTACTGGACATGACAAATGGAAATTTCGACACTGCCATTCTTCGTACTTTCATTTTGTAGATGAAACCTTTGATTTAACCAAAAATAACAGACCTGCCCTTGAGAGTCTGAAAAATAGTCTTTGGAGTCAATGGTATGCATCATACAAAGACTTCCGAGTAGGAAATTCTTCCTGTGCTGTTTTGGTGGAATAATGTATGCAGAAATGTTTCTTTGGATGCCAAGGCAGCATTGGGGCACCAACTGTGGTGTATTGAAAGAGTAAATAACTGAGTTATTTTGCTCCGTAGCCCTTTGGTGTGAAAAGAAAGCTCTACTTTTAAATAAATAAAACTAAACAATGATTTAATTTCTGATTCTTAGACCATAAGTAAGACCATCATTCTGAAACCAACAGGACATTCTACCCATGCCCTGAATTAAATCATTTGTGGCAAGAATTAAAACACTCAATGCAAATTCATTAACACTTTTGCAAACCCTCAATTTCTATTTCTCTCCCCAAAGATAAGTAATCTACTTAAGAAAGGTTAATGAGAAGTACAAGTGTATTCCATTTCTGCTACTCAATGTTTTTGGTCCAAAATGTTAAATATGTTTTTTAAGAGTATTTGTTGTCAGTTGTACAATCCAAGCCCAGCTTTAAATGTAGCATTATTATCTGATTTCCTAATCCATGGGTTACATGTGAGGTTGGTGTAAATGAACAGAAAATTCTTTGATGATGAATGATAATTATGATATCCATGATACCAAATACGATATTTATCTATGCTACTCCCCAATTTAGGAAACATGGAGATATATATATATATAAAGCTACCATTTTTAGAGTGCTTCAGCATGTTAGGTAGTGTGCTATTTTCCATGAATTATTCATTAACTCTCATAGGAATTCTCTGAACTAGGTATTACCATCTATGTTTTGTAGATGAGGAAACTTAGACGTAAAAAAGTTAAGTGTAAGTGATGAACTTGTAGCCTCATTTTTTTTTTCTGACTTGAAAGCCATCTTATTTTGTTTTCAATATTTTGGTATAAAATGGTATCATTTTAATGTTTTTTCCTGATTTAAGTGATTTTTGAAAACAAGTAAGTTTTTGAATACAGTAAGGTACAGAAAGAACAGAGTAGAATTAGACCCCCAAACACCAAATTTACTATAATCATCAAGTTCAGAATATAATTTTTAAAAAGATTTAATATCTTTAAGAAAATGAAATAGGCAATCAAAAATATGAGCTGGTAACAGAGAGATGAAACCATAAAAATTTATCGGTTTATTTTTTTTTCCTTTTCTGCTCTACAGTAGTTTTACTCATATCTCTGTTCAAAGCCCAACCTCACCATGGAAAACTATTTTCTCCTCAGCATCACTTTTTTTTAAATCAAAATCTTCAAACATATACAAAAGTATAGACAATAATATAACAAATAATAATATAACAAATCTCCATTGTCCCAGTAACAATATTCAGCAGTGGTCAACTCATGGCCACTCTTGTTTACCTACAGCTCCTCCCCTCAGCCCCCACTATCCCTACTGGATTTTGAAGTACATTCCAGATATCATTTTATTTAATCTGTAAACATTTCTGTATTTATTTCTAAAAGATAGTCCTTAAAATACATAACCACAGTACCATTATCACTGTTAAAAATGATTCCTATTTTTTAAATTGTCTTATAATGTTATTTTACAATTTGTTTTTATCGGGATTCGAATGAGATCCATACACTGCACTTGTTTTTATATCTGTTAAGTCTATTTTAATCGACAGATTGCTCCTTCATCATTTTTCCCCTTTCCTTGCAATCTTTTTTTTTTTTTTTTGCGGTATGCGGGCCTCTTACTGTTGTGGCCTCTCCCGTTGCAGAGCACAGGCTCCAGAGGCGCAGGCTCAGCGGCCATGGCTCACGGGCCCAGCCGCTCCGCGGCATGTGGGATCTTCCCAGACCACGGCACGAACCTGTGTCCCCTGCATTGGCAGGCGGACTCTCAAGCACTGCGCCACCAGGGAAGCCCTCCTTGCAATCTATTTATCGAAGCAACTGAGCCATTTATCTTATACAGTTTACTACAGACTAAATTTTCTTGATTGCCTCTCTGTGGTGTCACTTAATATGCTCCTCTATCTTTTGTATATGCTGTAGATCAGTAGTTAGATCTAAAATCTTGATTCAAAAGTTTGTTTTTGTTTTGGCAGTAATGTTTTATGGGTGGTATTGCACACTTCTATTAAGAGATGTGTAATATCTATTTGTCTCTCTTTCTTGATGTGAACAATTTATAATTACTGTCTAGATCCTTTATTTCAGTAGAGGTTGAAACATGGTAATACTCAAATCGTATCATTCTTTCTTCATTTATTTGCTAAGATGCATCTATAAAGAGAACTTTCTCTTATCAACATTTGATTATCGTAAGGTATAATCCAGAAAGGAAATACAGGATAAAAGTTTGATTCTACTCCTTTATTCACCAGTTTTCAAAACAATGCATTGGATCTCCAAAGGTATCCAATGACACCATTATTTTTTAAATTATTATTAGCTCATAGATTTAAACATATTTGATGTATTTTAATCTACTATATTTAATTTTCTTATCGATTATCAAATTGTCCTAATTTTGGCCAGTGATAGCTTTTTCAAGTTGACTCCTGAGTCTTTTTGGTACTAATAATCATGTAAATCTTTCTTGCTTCTTAATAAAAAGAAAATCACCTTTTACTTTTTTCTTTTTTTTTCACTTTTTAAAGTAAAGCTTCCTTGCTTTTAGCCATCCCAGCTGAGGCTCATACATGTGAGTAAGTGTAGCTGCTCTGAAAGTTGTCCATTGCCATATAACTCTTTCTAGACAAAAAGGGTAAAAGAATCACCCAGTCAACCCACTGGAACATGAGAAAATAATGAATAATTTTTGGTTTAAGACACTAAATCTTGTTTTTTTAATGAAGCAACATATAATCTTCAATATATTATACTCACTTAAGTTGATCATGTATTTTTAAAATTTTTACTATTATTTAGATACCACTGAATAGCAATATATAGAGCTGTTTGGCATTCTTTTATAAAGCTGCATAGTACTCTATTATATGGACTTAGCATGCTAGACAACCAGTGCTCTAGTGATGGCATTTGGTCTGTTTTCACTCTTTTCCCATTACAACAATGCTTTGGTGAAAAGCACACGTGTCTTTTACATTTTTTCAACAAGGCTGTTTTGAAAAAGAATAAAATACAAATTGTAGAAATAAAAAAAAAATTTTTAATCAATGTATAAGTTAAAAAATAGGCAAATATTTATGAAGACAGATCTAGTGAATTGGAACATAAATCTGTAAAATGTTATGGAATGCAACAAGAAGCCCAAGAAATGAAAAATATGAAAGAATGGATAAAAAACATAGAGAAAAGATGGGAAAATTACATTTGTGATGAGAGTTACAGAAGAAGACAATAAGAGTTTTGGGGAAAAGCTATACTTGGAGAGTTAATGGCTGAGAATATTCAAAATGGATGAAAGATATGAATCATCAGAGTTGGTACACAAATAACCACATAGTTTAATAAAAAGAAGTCCTTTCTAGATACATCATGGTAAAATTCCAGACACTAAAGACAAAGATTTCAAAGGAGACCGAAAGAAAAGACCTGCAAAAGGGCCACATTTATGCTGACACCTGCTTTCTCAATAGCAACAGCAGAAACTAAAAGCAAACTGTATTCAAAGAGTTGACAGAAAATAACTGTCAACCTAAAGTTGTACACCCAGAAAAAGCCGTTCTTCCAAAATGAATGCAAAATAAAAATGCATTCAGGCTTAAAATAAAGAATGATCCTTCAGAATTTAACCGTCAATTCACCCTCATCAAAGGAAAGCCTAAAAGAGTACTTTGGGAGAAAAGAAAATGGTCCCAGAAGAAAGGTCTACTATGAAAGTTACACTGACAACCAAAATTAATTGCAAACACGTGGATGAATGTGTCAACACAGATATATATAAAAATAATGTGTAATTTATAGGATAATCAAAATAAAATCAAATTAAAATACCAGATAATACAATGATATTTGGGAAATGGGTTATTTGCGTTAAAGCCTTCTAAGTTACTTGTTTCGATAGAAAATGGGGTAAAGACATTGACTAGTTTTATAATTAATTGTGTACATTAAAATTTCAACAGTGCTATTAACAACCTGAAAATAGAATATAAAACTTCCAAATAAGTAGAAGTGAAAAAAGGAAAAATACAACAATTTTTTAATCTTAAATTGAATAAGAAAGATGAAACAAAAACATGTACTGCCAACGGAGAACACAAATATGGTGATATGGGTAAAATTAAATTAAATTTAGCAATCCAAATAATTTAAATGAATAAAGCTTATTCATTAAAAGGAAAACATTCTCAAAAATTATTAAATTTCTGGTACTATATTACTTACAAAATACATACACATATCATAAAAACAGAAAAGATGAGAAATTATGTACCAGGCAAATACTATCCAAAATGAAGCTACGGTTTCTTTCATACAAATAAAACCAAAGGCCAAAGGCATTAATAAAGATGAAGAATACAATTCACCAAAAAGATACATCAATTTGAAATCTGTCAGTACTGAATAATATAGCTTCAAAATCAATAAAGGAAAAACTGAAAGAAATATAGGAGGAAATTGATAAATCTATCATCATGGTAGACAGATCTCAGTAATTAGTAGATAAACCAAATAAAAAAGAGATCATTTAATATAGAGAAAATCTGAACCACACATTAGCACCTTGATCAATGGGTTTGTGTAGAGCCAAGCATTCAGTGTCATAGACTACATTTTTCTTTAGCATAAAGGGCATCTATGGAAATTGCCAATACACTAAGCTATGAAACAAGTCACACACACACACACAGAGCAAAAGAACTGGAAAAAAATATAAACCATGATTTTCTAAGCACATGTAATTAATTTAAAATATACCAGAAAAAAAAATTCAAGGAAGAAATCATAATAGAAACTATAAAAAACTTAAAAGTGAATAACAATTAAAATACTGAATATTAAAAATGTATTAATGGGCTTCCCTGGTGGCGCAGTGGTCAAGAACCCACCTGCCAATGCAGGGGACACGGGTTCGAGCCCTGGTCCAGGAAGATCCCACATGTCGCGGAACAACTAAGCCCATGTGCCACAACTACCGAGCCTGTGCTCTAGAGCCCGCATGCCACAACTACTGAAGTCTGCACGCCTAGAACCTGTGCTCCATAACAAGAGAAGCCACCACCTGAGAAGCCCGCACACTGCAACGAAGAGTAGGCCCCGCTCACCACAACTAGAGAAAGCCTGCCCACAGCAACAAAGACCCAATGCAGTCAAAAATAAAATAAATAAAAAATAAATTAAAAATATATATATATTAAGGTAGTTAAAATTGTCCTTAAAGGAAAAATTTAGTGTTCAAACCTATATTTGAAATTTTAAAAAACACAAAAAACTGAAAAATAGTGAGCTATGAATCCAATTTAAAAAGTTAAAATAAACACCAAATATAGTGGGAGGAAAGGGATTGCTCTAGTCTGAATGTTTGTGTCTGACTCCCCCCCCACCAAATTCATATGTTGAAATCCTAACTCCCAAAGGTGATGGTATTAGTAAGTAAGATCTCTGAGTGGAGATTTGGCCATGAGGGTTTCACCCTCATGAATGGGATTAGCGTCTTCATACAAGAGGCTCCAGAGAGATGCCCTGCTTCTTCTACCATGTGAGGACACAGCAACAAGGCCCCAGCTATGAACCAAGAAGAGGGCCTTCATCAGAAGGCTACCATGCTGGTGCCTTGATCCTGAACTTCCAGCCTTTAGCACGGTAAGAAATAAATTTCTGTTGTTTATTAGCCACCCAGTCCATGGTATTACAGCAGCCTGCATGGACTGAAACAGGGATTTAGGAAAAAAAAGAATTAATAAAATAGACAAAAATACAAAGATACAAACTGCCAAACCAAACTAATACAGATACTTAGTTTAATGTTGTATATATGGAATGTAACAAATGGAATCAAAAAGAGCATACGTTGCTTCTATTTAAAATAAGAAACAAAGAGAAATTGAGAAAAGCTGAGCTTATGTATTTTAATAAATTTAAAGTCTAGTGAAAGAGGGGCTGGTATTTGTCTCCTTACTGCTAAATCTAGAAATGTGATTATTCAGACCAGAATCACTGAAAGAGCAGCCCTGGATGGAATGACATTTTTGTGAGATCCAAGTATCTAGGGGGAAGTATGAAGACAAAAGATCACCAGGGAGGCAATAGGGCTCCAGATGTGGGGAGGAAAGAGGGAACATGCTCAATACAGACTTTCTGCAACTCTTACATAACGTGCAATCATCACACCATATTAGTCGGTGGGCAGATTCCTATCCTGTGGTCTGGCAAGCTTACGATGTGGAATGCTGTGCTCTGACTTTGAACTGGTTTACCATTTTCCTCACTACCCAACCTCCCTATCTTTTTTCTATGCTTTAATATTGCAAATCCCAAGAAAAATATTTTCCAAATTGTTCCAAGTAGTTGAGATAGTTGGCAAAACAAGTCTCTAAGAAATTTAAACTTCTGATCAAAGAAAATGTTGAATATGGTTTACTGTCAAGATGAGTTTCAGCTTTTAGGAACTAAAGGAAGAGTTCATGAAAAGAGGCTGAAAATCTTCTACATCAAACACTGCATTTTATTAATAAATTCAATGAAAATCAGCTCAGGAAATCACAGGAGAGAGTTTTTTCCCTTAATTCAGCTTTATTGACTCCCTTTGATTCAAAGCACCAATACTTATGTGGCAGAAATTTCCAATTGCCTCTTAAAAATTGGTTTATTTGATTTTATATGAGAGACTATGCTACGAAGATAGGTCAGTGAGTAAAATTTTTGCACACATTTTCATAGACCGTTTCTTCTCTCCCAACAGTAAATATATTCACCTGGTAGCATCCCTGACTTGGAGTTATTGCTGAGGAAACAGCTAGGACTATTCTCACATCCAGCAATTTTTGAGTAGGTAGGTGCCATTCTAAACAAACAAACAAAAAAATAGGATTTGGGAGTAAGATGGAATAGCAACTTGAAAGAGAGAAAAGAAGGGAGGGAGAGAGAAAGAAGAGAAGTTATTGACTCTCCTGGGGAGAATTTGAACAGATACTTCACAAAAGATATATGGATAGCAAAACACACACACACACACACACACACACACACACACCCCAGAAGATGCTCACCATCTTTAGTCATCAGGGGAATGCTAATATAGACCACAATGAGTTACTACTACACATCCGCAGAGTGGCTTAAAGGAAAATGAAGCACTGGTGAGGATGTGGAACTAGATGTCTCATACACTGCTGATGGGAATGTAGAATGGTGCAGTCACTCAAAAATACTTTGCCAGTTTCGTATGAAGTTAAACATAAGACTCAGTAATTCCACTGCTAGGTATGTACCTAAGAGAAATGAAAATATACCTCCATGGAAAGACTTGTACACTAATGTTCATAGCATTGTATTCATAATAGCTTAGAATAGGAACTACTCAAATGGCCATGAACAGATGAATGAATAAACAAAATACACATTAATAAAAAGCAATGAACTAGTGGTACAGGCAACATCATGGCTATATCTCAAAAAGATTCTGGAAGCCAGATACAAAGAGTACATACTGCATGATTCCATTCATATGACACTCTAGAAAATGCAAACTAGTCTATAGAGTTATGAAGTAGCTTGGTGGTTGCCTGGAGTCAGTGGTAAAGAAGAATTGAATGCAAAGGAGCATTAGGGAACTTCTGGAGTGATGAAAATATTCTGCATTGTGACTGATGTAATAGTTACATAAATGTTTACATTTACCAAAACTCATCACTTAAAATGGGTGAATTTTGTTGAATATGAATTATACCTCAAAAAATGTGTAGGGTTTTAAACACGTATACACACACAGAAGGGACTTAGGAAGAATGAAGAAGATGGTGAGGGAATTAGAACAAGCTTTATTTGCCTTTGAAAAACAGAATAAGTGTTGTTTTTGGAAACATGTCAGTTAGTGGTAGTGCAGTAACTGCCATAGCACTTTAGGTAAAGTAGGAAGGAAAGGTGGGAGTCAGCCCTTCAGCTCTGAATCAAGTGGACACAACATCTCCAGTGCATCACCACAAGCTCTTGTCCTTGGTCGTTCTGATCAACTATTTTATCCATGACGTTACATTCTTTCAGCTCTACTGTTTTATGATTCTGTGTTCTGCAACAATGTACTGAAATTTATTTGTCAAGCCTACAGAAACCTTAAAGCTAGAAAGGATAGCTAGCTAATACTCTGGATGACAGCTTCAGGATTCAAAATCCTTTTGACATAGAGGAACACTGCACTGTAATCAACAAGATGAAATTTAAAAGGACAAACATCTTGAAGTTAGGTTTAAAAATTCAACTCTGCATACACAGATTTGGGATAATCTGGCTTCCTTTGAAGGAAAACAACAAGAACAACAACATACTCTCCAAAGGAGAAAAATCCTTTGTAATGGATTATATAGGTGTGTATGCTTTCATTTATATAAAATTTTAGAAAATGCAAACTAATCTATAGTGGCATAAAGAAGATCAGTGGTTTCCTGGGGTCAGAGGTAGAGAGGCTACTGACAGGAAAGGAGCATTGGGGAACTTTGGAGGTAGGATATAATATATATATATAATTTATTGCAAAATGATCAAGCCAGATTGTCAAATAACTATTAAAAATTTCATGCAATATTAAACTACATGAAGAGAAGTAAACATCCAGAACATTGTAAATCACAGCCTCATTGAGTTTTGTACTGGTCAAACCATATCTGAAATATATTCAATTATGAGTATCAGATTATGAAGAGGATACCTAAGAAAGACAGACAATCTGATGAGAAATTCTCCAAAACATGTCATGGATTAGAAGACTAAAGTGAAGAGAGTCATAGTAGTTTCCAAATATTTGAAGCATTGCAACATACAAGAGGAAGAGGAATAGAAAATGTACTGTCTTAAAAATTTAAGATCAATGTAAGTTTCAGAGAGGTAGAAATGCCTTTAAAATAAGAAAGAAGTCAAATATGGCAGCTAGTTCATAAGGTCTCAACTGTCTCTTGATGTACCATGTAACTTGTTATTGGAAGTAATTGTGCAAGGGATGCATGATCAAATTATAGAGATATTAGAATAGGAATCCTACCATTAGGTGAGAAGTAAGACTGCACGTCACTGATTGGAAAATGGAGTAGGTGGAATTCAACCCAACTTTAATGATGGAAAATATCTGGAGAGGCGAAGAAAAAGGGCAGGTGGAAGTAGGAGGAAGTAAGGGGAAAAGATAGCACATGTATTGATGCAATGATGCTAAAGTCAAAAAGTAAAAATAAAAGAATCAAATAGTGTAGCATGCCACAAGACACCAACCTGCCTAAAAGCAGTGTTCTTTGTTAAGGAATATTACCCTAATTAGCCTGGTAAGAAAAGCCTTAATATTAGGACAGGTGGTTTGATACTTGACTATTCTGAGCCAAAAGCTAGAAGGTGTTACTTTCAAATACATTTTAGAGTCGAATGCCTTGCTTCCTTGTTCACATCATTAATAAAGGGAGGTAATTCATGGGCAGACATCCACAGATTTTGCTCATGAGATTAAGAAGGAAAACAGAAGAAGGAAGAAAGGGAAAGTGGGGAGAGTATTGAGAGAAAAAGACCAAAAAGATAAAGTAGAGTTATCATCAAACCCAAATTCTAGCTTGAGTTTGCTAAATTCAATGTTGAACTCTAATTTGTAAGTTCAGGGGGAAATTAAGAGGAGGAGGTAATGGACGGGATAATAAAGAATTTGTGGACAACAGAATAACATCAACAATTGTAGCAACAACCGGAAGCGAAAAAGAAATGATCTTATGAGGAAAGGCTGATCTTTTGAGGTGATCCTCTGCGTCCAACTAGCCCATAGAATAGACTCTAGGCACCTGAGAAACTCCAAGCTGATGTTTGTTCTGAGAGAAAGAGAGCACACAAGCACGTCTGAGGTTCTTTTATTTGCTCTCTTTGTGTTTCTCTGTATTTGATAAGATGGATGGATTCTCTGCTTCGTTTAGCATAATAGTTAAAGTGAATGAAAATTAAATGTTGACTTGGTCTGATTAAAATATAAATCTAAATACAGCAATGAGAGAGAGAATCCAGAAGTGAGGGGTAAGAGATTCATTAAATAGTTACATATACAGAAATGTGGCTTTTAAATATCTTTATAATGGGTTAGATGTCATAAAGCCATAGATAGAACAGTTTTACTTTAGCCTGCATATTAAACCTATGCATTTAAAATTCCAGAAGCTGGATTCACCTACAGAGGACAAAGAATTTTTACACCCCTAAAGCCTGAGGCAAGAGGTCAAAGAGCCAAAGCTCTTGTTATTTATATAAAGGAAGATGTGGAGGTTTTAGTCAAACACCTGTATATTCAAATGGCCGGTAGATGTATGAAAATCGGTAAAACTTCAGATCTAGTCAAATGAGTGTAAATTAAATTAATGATATTATCTATCTAATGGATTGGTAAAAGTTAAGATGAATCATATTTAATGATGAAGGGGGTGGTGGAATGGGCACAATAAAGGAGAATAAAGTTCTCAATACAGTCTAATATAGTGTATGTATTTTTTGGCCCAGTAATTTCACTTCCAGAAAAATATTCTAAGGAGATTAGGAAAGAGTATAAAGAAGTAAGTATGAAAATGTCTGAGGAAGCATTGACTGTTAGTATACTACAGACAATTTAAATGCCTACTAAGGGGGAACTGGAGTAAATAAATTATACTTTATTCATAAAGTGAAATACTAGGTCACTGCTTAAAAGGATGCATTTATCATTATGCATTAATATGCCATTATATATTATTAAGTGAAAATAAGATTGAAATATATATACAAAATTCTATGCAGGGAATTCCCTGGCTGTCCAGTGGTTAGGACTCGGTGCTTTCACTGCCGTGGGCCAGGATTTGATCCCTGGTCAGGGAACTAAGTTCCTGCAAGCTGTGCCGTGCAGCCAAAACGAACAAAAAACGCTATGCTATACTACATATTTGATATGTTTTAATTTAGGTAAATAAATAATCTGTGAAAAAGTCTAGAAGGATGTGTTTTTAGCTGTTAATTATGTCTAGCTAGAATTATACAGAAGTTTTCACTTTCTAATCTATAAAGATAGGCTTTCAACTTTAAAATTTTGAGTATGTATTATTTGGTAATCTGCAAAACCAATTAAGCGGTTCAATATAGTAGACTCTAACATCTCTTAAGTGACGCTGTAGCCATACAGGTGGATGTATGAACATAGGTGAACGTAGGTGAAATCACTGGAGTTGAGGAGTTTAATCATCTTTGAGGATAGATAATTGGATGTGTCATCCACATGCATTATGATGGCAAGAGACCGAGTGTAAAGAAAGAGAGTGAATCATATTATGACTTTAATAAACAATGCAGAAAGTGATAGACAATAAGAAAGGCCATAGGGCAGTACTGGGGTGGCATGAATCTTAAATGACTAAGGCCTTTGGCATGAGGATGGAAAAGGAAAGTCAGGAAGGAGCAGTAGGGAACTGGAAGAATGTCCACACCACTCTAGTCCCTGCTACTCTGTGCTGAGTGGCCTCTGAGGACAGGGCAACTATGGAGGCCCTGTTCCCTGAGGAGACCTAGTCAGAAGGGCCATCCAGGGAAGATGTTTCATTCATATAAAGATTTATTGAGCCTCTACTACACGCCAGTTACTGGATCAGTTCTTCAATAATAATGCTTATAGAAAGCATAAGGTGAAAGGTCTTGACTAAATGAAAAAATAAGGGAAGAAAAAGCAGATAATAAAATGGAGATAAAAGTTCATGATCAGATAGCTTGTGTGGGTCTAGTCTTCTGGATGGTGACTAAGGATAGTGACGATAATAAGGTTTCCATTATAAGGGCTGCCTGGCAGGATGCAGGGGTGAGTGAAAAAATGAATGACAATTTTGAAGATTCTGAAACACTGAATATATAGAGATGCAAATGTCAAGGCATGAATATATCCTAAAAGCTAGAGAGACCAGATTAGGTGTATGACTTTATCACCCTCTAGACTCTTGCTACTCAGAGTGTGGTCCAGGGACCATCAGCCTTGGCATCACCTGGGAGCTTGCTTGAAAGATGAAATCTTAAACTTACTGAATCATAACCTGCAATTTAACAAGCTCCCCCAGGTGATTCATAGTCATACTAAAGTTTGAGAAATATTGCTCTAGAACATAGATTACCAACTACTCAACCGTAAGTGGTGGAATTAGAGGTGGCGTTACAACTAGGATGCTAGGAATTATGCATAAACCTATATCCTGTTGTGTCTATGCAGCCATCTATTGAACTACTTACTGGTGGGAGTGTAAAGCTGGTGAAAACTTTTTTTCTGAGTTTCTTTAGAAAAAAAATGGGGGAGGGTTGTTGTAAAAGAAGACTCCAGAAAAACAGACATGCAAAGCCATGACTATATGCTCCACGAGACATTTGTTCCTAAGAATGATTAGAAGTTGTTGAGAGAGCCATGAGGACTTACATCCTATTGAGGAGAGAATTCTGTTTCATAGAGAATTATAATGGGTACTGAGACTATATGCATGAGTTTAACTGGGCACGCTGGCCTCTGCCACTGCCAGAACCCTTAGGGACTGGGAGACCTAGAGCCATAGGATAAGTGAATGTACTGTTCCAGGGAGCAGGACAGCACTAGGAAAGAGAGGGTTGCTGAACTGCCCTGTGGTGACATTATGACTCTAACGATAAAAGTGTACTTTATACTCCCACAGACTCAGGCCAAGATACAATTTATAAGTGTATTACGAAGGAAGACATCAGCCTGGGCAATGAGGGTGGCCAGCAGGGAGAGGGTGGGGGCTTGAATTCACCTCAGTTTCCAGGGGGTCCACAAGAATCTGTCAGAGGTTCAACCTCAACCCACAGGAAGCCATCCCAACTGCAGGGCAGGCAGGAGGGAACAGAGAATCCCACCCTTGGAGAAGCCAGCATTTGAGTAAGCTCCCTCTCAGGTGGGAGGAGTGGCTGATAGTCCTGCAGTTGCAAGACAGAAGTGGGGCTCCAACCGTTCAAAAGCAAGTTCCCCTTCTTCCCACCTTCTACTAAAGCGTTGCCCTTCCTAGAGAAATATTTGGGAGAATCTGCTTCCTAGGGACAGTGAGCACGCTGAGTTGAGAGGAGGAACCACAGGAGGAACATAACTTCTTTACCTCCTTTGAGAAAATCCCCTGGAGTTAGCTGTATGAACAGTCATTCCATGCCTGCTCAGAAAATTCTATCAGTGAACTTGCCTACACCTCTTCTTTTACTCCTCCTTCCCATGCCCACCACTACCCACCATTAGTTTAAAAATAAAATCAGTTTGGACATTCCTTCCCCTGGATATGGATGTGGAAATTAACTTATGAGAAGTCAGAGCACAGCCTAGAATGGTAGTTTAACCAGGGAACTGGGTAGGAGTCTCAGTTAAACTGGTAGGCATATTATTTTTTACTATACTATTTACTTTTTTTGTGCTCCTCCCTTTGGAGAGACACAGTGTCTATATAAGTGCTTCTATATTACTTTAAATTGAATTATTGAAAAACTCCCAAGCACCCTCATTTGAGATACCTTCATCTTTTTCAAATCAATATCTGTCTCAGGAGAGCACTGTTAGAAATTAAAAGGGTGGAAAGGAAAAATATCCTTAGGTTATCAGTTTTTCATTGCATATTCAATAGGGGAATGGTAACTCAATTATTCTAGATCAGTTGGTAGCCCACTTGGACAAAAATGCCCTTCTTCAGCAACAAAAAGGGCTCCTTACGGATGAGTTTGGCTGGAGAGCTCTGAAATGCCAGAAGCCCTGATTCAGGGGCATGAACAAGACAATCTTGCAGAGATTTCTTCACTCTACTGCACTTCCTTGGCATTCACCTGGATTTCATCATTCAAAATGGATAGACATCTTAGCATTCTCTAAAATTCCTCAAATCCTTGGAGGAGCAAATCAAAATCACTACCCTGTGTGTCCAGTAGGGGGCCAAGTGCTATCAGCATGATCCAAAGTAACTGAACCTGCCCAGGATCATTTTCCAAATCTTCTACACTTAATCTTAATTTTACTTGTCTTCTCTTTGATTTCATGACAGTCCATGGAGGAACAGCTGAATTATGCTAAAGTGATAGGCAAAGAGTGACATCCCTGAGTCATAGTCAATTCATTTTCATAACTGAAGTAATCACTGATTCTTGCAACATCGCTTGGATTGAAATATGGAGGACTTGTTTTGTTCTTGGAGGTTACTGAAAAAGCTACATCATGACATATCTGAGAGAATTACTCCTGTCATTGTATAAGCAGATTCAGATAAACTGGCCAGTTATCTGCTTCATTATTTGCCCATTGTCTATCATGATAGCTGAAACAAAAAAATGACAGAACAGTTGATTTAGGCGTGCTATATAAATAAAGCCTGAATGTATCTGCCATGGACATATGTTATTTTTCCAACTTTTATAAACAATGGATCAATTTGCTGGCAAAAGTCTCTATAAACCAACCATTTCACCGGCTTACAAAACATTCCACCATGCGAGAGAAAGAGAGAGATTTTTTTTCTCAAGCAATGTTGTCTTGCATATAGGCAAATAAATAAATAAATAAATGCTTTCATTTTTGCAAGGCCCCACTGAAAAATATAAAGTGTGCATTATGCTTCCATGATACAAAGTATGGGCAAGTATCCAGCCACTTAAGCTTTTTTCATTAATTTTTCAATGCATTTCACATCTACCTACAATTTTGTACAGTGCACATAAACTAGAATAACAACAGTCAAAATATAACATGATGTCCACCCCCAAAATGAACCACTTGGCAACTGTAAGCTGCTTCCATCCTGAAAAATGTGTAGTCGCAGTCATTTACAGGGCAATAACCAATTGTTGGCCCCTGAGAAGAGACAAAATCAGGATGCACTATGTAATATAAACCTTTTATAATGACTTAAAACTCTTATTAAATTTATTTTGTGAATTCTATTATTTTAATTATTTAAATGTTACGTCTTCTAATGTCAAACACCTAATTTCATAGTTTTATTATAAAAATTATCAGTAGTGACAGGAATATGAGAGTGCAAATAGTGAAATAAGGGCAAGTCATTTAGAGGTATTCAAAGATTTAATTAAACAGTCATATTTATACTTAGTTTTTTTTTCCTTGCTGGAAAAGCATTAATAAATCCACTTTGCAATGGTATAAGACTATAGTTTTCAACGTGCTTTGACTACATTAAATGTCTAATATTTTAAATCTGTCTAGAAGCAAACATCTATACGATGCCTTTTTTTTTTTTTTTTTTTTTTTTTTTTTTTGCGGTATGCGGGTCTCTCACTGCTGTGGCCTCTCCCGTTGCGGAGCACAGGCTCCGGACGCGCAGGCTCAGCGGCCATGGCTCACGGGCCCAGCCGCTCCGCGGCATGTGGGATCCTCCCGGGCCGGGGCACGAACCCGTGTCCCCTGCATCGGCAGGCGGACTCTCAACCACTGCCCCACCAGGGAAGCCCCCGATGTCATATTTTAAACAAAGAAATAAGAAACCAGCTAAAACTTTTTCAAGACTCATAGGTCTAGCCTTAAGTGTCAATGCAAGGAATACAATGAGTAGGAGGTGGAAGGGAGGGTGAGTGGCTCCCAACAGCATATAGAAAGACAATGGAAATCTTGCAAGTCAATTCACATACCAAATAACAAACTGTATGATTTACTGATGACAGATAGACAGATAGATAGAGCTGAACAAGAATCAGCATAAGGCATTTCACAACTCTTTATGAAAAGATTAATCTGATACATCTGAAAAAGACCTCATAAAAGTATACGTATAGCTGAGTCACTCTGTTATACAGCAGAAACTAACACAACAATGTAAAGCAATTATACTCCAATAAAGATGTTTTAAAAAAAATCGTGTTAAACATCATTACACACATTTTTCTAAAAACAAAAATACCTCATTATAAAATTGTCCTATGGCATGCATTTTGGGGCAGCTCTAAGACAAAGATGCTGCATAGATATTTGGAATCTGTAAGATTCCCAGATTGGACTGGTGTAAAATGCAAGCATGTAAGCAGGCCCAATGTTTCCCAAAGAGCACAATGCATGCTCTCGGAAGTTCCTCAAATGGTTTCAAATGGCATATAGACATTAAATAGCATCAACCCCCATAGAAAAAGTTACTTCCTCTTCGATCAATATGATTATGTCAAGAAACAACTCTCGTTTTAGTGCCGTTGTGTCATCAAAAACTCTCTAGCATGTGGTAAACTACCCTTAGTAAACAGAAAACAAACGAAACAAAACAGAAAACCCGTAAGCAGACGTCTATTTAACAGGCATCCAAATACACTTTTACTTCCTGGGTTGAAAGTCACAAACTGAGATTAAGGTCATGGTATTTCACCAAAGGTTTTCCAAAAGTGTGTGTCTTCCTCTTCTTGGACAGGAAATAACCTTTAGGGAGCTTCAACATAGACATGCCTTTAGAACTGACTGATACAAAGAGGGTTCTGTGTTTTCTCGACCTCATACTTCTGTGGTCAAGATCTTTATCACATGAGGAGCGTTTTAGTTTTAGTGTTCCATCACAACTGATGATGCCAAGTACATTCAAGGGACATTTAAGTTTTGTTGGGCTTTCTCTTCTTTCACATTTCTACCTTCAACCAGTCCTGATGTTACATAAGGCAGATATACAGCATAATATTAAGGTAGATTTTCTGTCAACTGGAAATTGCTCTGGATGTCATAGCATGGATATAACAGTGATAGATTACCTGACCAGATCAACTGATCCCCTGCCGCTTTATACTTATTTATAATTAAAATAAAGTAAAATAATATAATAATAGCAACATCTTAATTAAAAGAGGCTAATAGATAACTTACAAAGGGAATGTGACCAAGGTAACGATAAAGTGAATTTTTGTTTGCCTGCCTGGTCAGCTTCCTGAAGTGCATCAGTGGTTCCAAAAATTCCCCATTAAAGAACCATGGCCCATCAGAAACCTGCACCTCAGCGACTCCACGTGGCTGTAAATGCCACACTTAAAGAAGCCCAGTACCCTTGCCTATGCTGCCTCTCTTCCTGAATGACATCGCCTGCCTCCTTCACATTGGAGTCTCTGCCAGTGCTAGGCTTATCCCCTCCAGGAAGTCTGCTTCACTTGCCGTATGCAGTGTTAGGTTTTCTCTCACTCTAGTCCCCTAGTACTTTACATGTACTTCTAACTTATAGCATACAACACATCATGGGCATATTTGTTTGCATGTCAGTTTCCCAGAAAAACACCCTCCCCTCAATGCAAGATGATGGAGGACAAGACTGTATTATTAACCATCTGTGTATCTCCAGCCACAAAACCTAGCAAGGTGTTGTCCTTTGGGAGCCATGTAATACATCCATGTTGAATGAGTGTATTAACAAATTACCTCAAATTTGCTGCAAATTTCTGCACTGTGGGGAAATCAGAGAAATCCTCTTGCCATCTCTTATATATGGTGCGGGGTGCCGGGAAAGTCTGGTACATGAGTTCAGAAATGTAACTGAATGAATCTCCAAGCTGTGCTCATGAGGAATCCAAGAGGAGATGAAGTCCAAGTTTCTTATGCTTTAAAAATGCTTATTATTGAGTATCTCCTACTTTAAATTTTTAGCTGAGAATGCTATATTACTTACAGGGAACTTGCTTGTACTAACAGCCTCGCATTTGTCATTTAAATAGGACCCTCTATCATTTTTCCTTAGTTTTTTAGTAGCTGTCACGTATAAAATTACCACAAATAAAAGATGGAGGTGGAATATAAATGTTCAGAGACAACACAGCATGGCAAGCAGAGGGGAGAAAGGAGGTTGCACAACACTTGCCTGGCTCCCCAAGGGACGAGGAATTTAGGGCAAGTCACATAAGGAGCCTAGTGGCTGTTCAGCCGATACATACGTATATATGTATGTATACATGGATATTGTTTTTTTCTTGGAAGTGTAATCTTTTTGGATCTTTTTGATTTACTATGTTGTGAAGGCCTCTGCTGCTATAACAAAATACCATACCTCTTTTTGTTTCAGGAAGCTAAGGCTAAGTTACTACCTGAAATCCTTCCTCGGCTTCCAGGCTCTTTTTTTTTTAAGCATTAAAAGCACACACAAAAAAAATCAAAACAGCATACAGGAATATAAAGTGAAAAGGAAGTTGCTACCCTTCTTCTTGTCCAGGCTCTTTTACCACAAAGAAATTTCATTTCAGCAAGGAAAAGCCAGAGAGGGAGTTTCCCGGGTGGGAAAGCAAATAAGAAGGGGAAGAGAAGGAGGACATATTCTGACAGAGTCAGGGCACCAAGGATTTTGTGACCAGTGTCACCAAAACACTTATGCACAGGTTCATGAATAGGGTGGGACCCTGCAAACAAAAGACCTGGCTTGCAGGTCAGCCTCTGGTTCAGGTCAGCTGGGTAATTAAGGGCATGTCATTTCCCACTCTGAGATTCAGTTTTATTATCTATAATGTGAGGAATTTGCCCTTTCCAGGTTTGATTTTCTGTGCCATTGTTGTTTCCTGCTTTAATTCACATCAAATCTAGTAAATGGGAACCACTGACTTATTCAAGGGATATTAATTTGCCTCTAGTCTGTAAGGTCAAGAGAAATAATGTGGTTAAAAAACAGAACTGGTATTTTCCTTCTTCTTGCCAATTCAACAAACATCAGAGACAAGGAAAGGTTTTGCTTAAGACTGAAACAGCATGTTCTAACTGGTGCCACAATGTACAACATACATCACGGGAAAAGCATTGCCAAGCAGAGAAAAGCAAAACTTTAATTTTTTCCACTTGGAATTAGAAGTGTTTTTCATTGCATTTTCTGCCTACGGCTTTAGAGTTTCAACCAGGTGCTGTATAGCTGATGAAAGAGAGCTTAGCGCTGGATGACAGTTTACATTTTATCTCCTTCGGCTCTACCGCAGAACGGTGAATTCAGAGTTGTGCCCTCTAGTGGAGAAACACTCTGATTGCAAGTTTCTTTTACTGGGAAGGAGAATCAGGTCTTCAACCACTTGGGATTTTTGTGTGACAGGGCACCGTTTCAAATGATTTATGTCTTTCATGGTCTGATACTTATCTGTGATACAGCATAAAAAGCACTCAAGACTTGGAGTTAAAGAGTCCCAAGTCTGAGTCCTAGGTTGGCCATCATGTAAATTTGGGAGTTAATCTCTGCAAGTCCCAGTGCTTCCATCAATTACGTGAGTTTTACCTTCCATGTTGCGCTGTTGTGTTAATTAAACGAAGTAATACATCCACATGTGCTTTTTAAAATATAAACTACTTTTATTATAAGTAAAGTTAAAAAAATATTTAGTCCCTTGAAAGCCTAAACCAATATTAAGAAAGTACATCTCTGAATACTAGATGAATCAGCGTATATTTGAATTTTTTGAAAGCTTTTTTCGTATTTCTCCTCTTCGTCAATCTCCTCTCACACTTATTCAGCATCTTTTCTGAACTCACAACTGCGTTATCAAGTAAAAAATCTTAAATGAAACTTGAATAATTTACTTAAGAATTATCTGAATTCAACTGAAGAGTTAGTAAGAGATCTGCCAAGTTCCTGGACTTAAATAAAAACAAAACTTACAATAGTTAACAAAATCAAATAATTTAATTAAAAATTGCCACCTATAGGAAGCCCACTTTAAATAAGAATATATAAAGTAAAAGTATGGTAAAAAATATGACATTTTAATGTTAGTCCAATTGAAGATGAAATTCCTTCCCAAAGAGCTTCTCTACAAGTTACTTCTCTACAGAAAAAGCACCTAAAATGTATGAATGACTACCTATGGATGGTGAGATTATCCATCATTGTTTTTCTTCTTTTTATTGTTCTATGTTAACAATATATCACCAACATTATTAAGTGAAAAGCATTATCTCAAACCAATTCAAGGTAATTCTGTGTGAAGTGGAAAAATGGTAGAAATTGACATAGATGTTTCTCATTTTAACTACCTAACCAGGTATAAACTTCCCCTCCTCTGTCCCCAGTACTCTCCGGGAAGCACACACACCTTGTTACATACAAGACAGTAGCAGACTGTACTTGCAAAGCATTCCTCCTGTTTCCCCAGATGTGTTTATGTATCATCCCAGTCCACACACAGCACCTACCCTTCCTCCTGCTCTCCATCACACGTTTTTGAGATTAAGAACTTTTAAAATTAAAAGAATAGTAATTATGTAATATAACATTTTTCTGTTTGAAAATAACCGATTAACATTCCACTATAACCAAGCAAAGTAATTGATCTTTCCAGGTCTGCCTCTATAGTAATACTACAGAATCGGAGAGAAAAGCCATGTTCAAGATTAGCACGGAAAATGGATGAGGAGGGAATGTCAGGAGCAGCGCAGTGACACTGAGGATGGGAAGGTGGGGTCTAACTGGGGCAGACTTGAGGGTCTGAAACAGATGGCAGAAGCAAAGTACACGTGGGAAGGATAGGGAAGAATTAGTATTCGGTCCAGCCCCTCCAAGTGCCCTCTGTCTTCACGTGTAGGTTCTGATGCCAACTTAAACCTCCGAGAAACCCTAGGACTACTCCTGCACTCTGAGCCACGGGAAAGTTCTAGCCTCCCAGAGACACCGGATTGTCTTCCTGAAACCCCTACCAGACAAATCAAGGCCCCTTCTTCTACTTTCTCACAACACCCTGAACTTTCCTTCACGGGACTTACTACAATCTAAGTATAAATTTATTTATGTGAATAGTGAACCTTGTAATCAATGGGATTCTGAGAGAAGGGTTAAAATGGTCCCAATTTATACATGATCAAAAAACTCAGGACTCTATGGACAGACCCCCAAAACTGCTAGCCTGGTTAGCATTTCCAAACCTCTCCATAAAGTCAGTCCCAGACTTCTTAGAAGTATGTGTAAAACCTCAAAAGTCTGAGTTATTATCATTCAGGTTCAGAATTATTGTAAATCATCTCATCAAACTCTCTAACTTTTATAATAGATTTTCTAATTAGTGCCCTGAACCACAAGAAACAAAACAGAGCAAAAGAGAGAACGCATTTATATTTCCCTTTATTGAATACCTTTAATTATGGATCTAGAGCAACTCCATAATGAATAAAAAATGAAATTACTTGTAGCAGTGGACTTGCACTGCTCAATCCACATTATTCTTTCTGTTCTGCATAATCTGTGGACTGGAAACTAATTATGTAACTACTTTAACCCTGAACCCTCACAGCATTAACCAACTAATCTACTCGGCACACAATCTCACCCACGCCGAGAACCATAAAGCAACAGGAGCCCTAAAACCGTGTGCTCCTTCTCCATTTGCTCTCCCTCCCCAAACATCTGAGCTTCCCTCCTGATGGCCCATCTGAGTTCAGCTCCCAGCAATCAAAACAGCAGCTGCACAGCACCCTCCCAACCAATCTAACTACAAGTTAAAGAAAAAAGATAGAACGAAGAGATGATTGTAAAAAATTCAGTTAACCTCTTAGAAACACAGAAAATATGATTTCTCTCTAAAGATATCAAAATGAACTTTTGAATTTTGCTTATCCACCCCCCAAAAGGAACTTTGATGGTGCTCCTACCAGAATTGTGTATATGAGGCTCTGAGGAATTGCTCCTTTGGTCTAGTTTGCCTTCGTAGCCCTCTTCTGTTTTCCAAAGACTTTCCTCCTTGTCAAGTATTCTGGGTCCTAGAAACCAAAGGAAGTTATGCTCCTTCTCTTAGATGAAAATTTAAGTCATGTATGGGTTTTATTTATTTTTTTAATTGGGGTATAGTTGTTTTACTATATTGTGTTAGTTTCTACTGTACAGCTAAGTGAATCAGCTCTATGTATACATATATCCCCTCTTTTTTGGATTTCCTTCCCATTTAGGTCACCTCAGAGCATTGAATAGAGTTCCCTGTGCTATACAGCATGTATGCCTTTTAAAAAGAACACTGTTTGAGTGAAAATATACAGTACTGGGAATCAAAAAAAAACAAAACAAATGAACAAATCTAGCAACACAGAAACAGATAAACAGATATAGAGAACAAATTGATGGTTGTCAGAGGGGAGGGGCTTGGGCAAAGTAGATGAAGGAAGTTAAGAGGTTCAAACTACTACGTATAAAATAAATAAGTCACAGGGATATAATGTACAGCACAGGGAATATAATCAATAATAATGTGTATGGTACACAACACATAAAAATATCTAATCACTATGCTGTACACCTGAAACTAATACAATACTGTAAGTCATCTATACTTCAATAAAAAAGTAAATAAATAAGATAAAAAGGACTCTGTATGATATTATAATGGTGGTTACACGTCCTTATACATTTGTCCAAACCCAGAGAATGTACAACACCAAGAGTGAACCTTAATGTAAAGCATGGACCTTGGGTGATTATGATGTGTCAAGGTAGGTTCGCCAGTTGCAACAAATGCACCACTCTGATGGGGGATGTTGATAATAGGGGAAGCTGTGCATGTGGGGGGGCTGGGGGTATATAGGAAACCTCTGTACCTCCCTCTCAATTTTGCTATAAACCTAAAAGTGCTCTTAAAAAAGTAAATCTTTAAAAAAAAATAATAAAAAGAAATCTTTACCCCAAAGGAGTTTCCTTACACAAAATGTTTATCATGGAGCATTGATTTTTTTTTTTCTATTGTCATCGTCAATAGAGTAATGTACAGTAGGGAGGTCTCCCTGAAGGAGTTAGCGGGCTTTGTGTACAACCCCTTGTTTACTCTACCTCATTTCATAGGGAAGCTTAACCACCTGTTCGTTGAAAGGTTCTCCCCACAGGCATTTTATTCCCTCTCCAACTGTTCATCCTCATCCCCACTGTTAAGTAATAAAGGGATCAATACCATTAAGTAGGTCATGATGTTGAAACCTTATGATGAAAAAGTTTCTTGATGAAGATAATCCCCATTTCACTAAAATCTTTACATCCTGGGGAAACAAAAACAACTACCCTTGTTATTACTGACCAAAAAAAACCAGACTAAAAGGTGTCTGTAGTATATGCACTTTAGGGTCTGTTTGCTCAGAACTATCCTCCTTTATGTGGGACATTCCCCTGAGAGTATCTTTTTTGTTTTTTACCCCTGTGATGATGTCAGCATCATAGTGCTGTGATGTGGCTGTAACTGATTGGCCAGCAGTTGGCATCTCAATGAAGCTGGACCAATTAAGTGCTCACCTTCAGAAATCTGGGCTGGGCTCTGAGAGACATCCCAGTCTCTGGGCTGTGATGGATTATGGTGGGAGTGGGATCACTGTAATGTTCACACTCCACAAAAGAGGTCCCCAAACTTCTACTGCAGAAACCCGTAAAGTATTCCAAGTTTCCATTCATCTCAAAGCAGAGCTCTTCATCTTTTTCCCAGCATCTGTGAGATACCACAAAATTCTTTCTTTCTTCTATAAGCTACCTCACTTCCTTTCTGTAATAAATAATAATGATTTGTTTAATGCACCTTTTTCTGAAAATTCATTAGGGTGGCACGAAGTGAAGCAAATTATTTATACTTAGTCTTATTTCTGATACAGGTTACCACCATTGCTGGTGTTTTTAAGAGGGTAGGAATGTTCAACCCTCCCCTCACTTCCCTATAAAGGAACACTTTCTGTCCAGTCTCGTTGAGCTTTTCTCCTAGATAGGAAGAGTTCTTCATCTGATGGGCAGAATCTGAGACCATAATTCAATCTTTATATATATATATATAGAGAGAGAGAGAGAGAGATAGAGAGAGCCAGGATACTATATCTTAAAAGGCTTAGAGACTTGTACGATCTCTCTCTTTGACTTACTAGGCCCATTAACATTGGGCTCTCTTGCCCTGTCTTGGTCTGTCTTCATGCTCCCCTTGCCCAGGTCCAGACAGCATCCTCTCTCCAATCCTACATTTATGCTCTTATTTGGATTAGCAAAGCAAGCTATATAGATCTTGACCCTAACACTGGCTGGGTAAATAGACTGGTGATCTTCAGACCAGCTATTTTTAGATATGTCAGAGTCATGACAACTACTCAAAGGAGACTTTATTTAGATTTCCATACCTAACTTACTGAAAGGATTTTCCAACAACTTCTAAAGGCAAAGCAACACATTTAGTTCAGATAGTGGGCATTTGGCCATGTATTTTTTTTGATTGGTATTTTACTCCCTGTTTTCCCTTATATCAGAGCTTTTCTTAATTCAAAACTAGCGAGAATATTGGTAAAGAGTAGAATTTAGGTATTAAATTTCACCTCACATCCCTTCGGGTCATGATTCATTCTTGGTATACTGTACACAGGTTATCCTGTATCCAGCTCAGTGGTTCTCAATGTGGGCTACTAATTAGACTCTCCTGGGAAGCTGTGAAAACTTGCAGTGCTCAGACAGCACTCGTGTCAAACTAAACCAGAATTTCTCTGGGTGGGAACCAGACAGCAGTGAATGTGCAGTAAAGGTTGAGAGCCATTGCTATGTCTACTACTCTTTCAACGACCCTCATGACCCTCCTGTTGTCTTTCGACAACAGGAATCTCCTGATCAACCAAAGAGCACAGAGCCCAAACAGAAGCAAGGAAGGGCTAAGGGAGTCAAGAGGGAAAAAAAGCTGGGCTCGTGCACAGCAAACTCAATGGGTTGTAGCAGTAGGAACAAAAGTCTTGTGCCAGATGATTTATTACAGAAGGACAAACTGCTTTGATTGGAATTGTATTGATCTCAATGGACAAACTTAATGGGAAAAAAGATGAAGTTCTGAAATTAGGTAAAAAACCCCAACATATATATATGGGATGAGAGAGAGAGGACTAAACATGAATAATTAAAGTTGAGAACATTTAGGTGCATATCGGGCTGCCATACCAAAATACCATAGCCGGTGTGGCTTAAACAACAGAAATATATTGTCTTATAGTTCTAGAGGCCAGAGGTCCCAGATCAGGATGCTAGCATGGCCAGTTTTTGGTGAGAGCTCTCTTTCTGGCTTGTAGGTGGCTGCCTTCTCTCTGCGTGCTCACATAGCGTTTTCTTGGTGTGTGCAAGGAGAGAGAGGGAAAGAGACAGAGACAGAGACAGAGAGAGGGAGGGGGAGGGGAAAGAGGAGGTGAAGGGGGAGAGGGAGGGAAAGAGGGAGGGGGAGGGGGAGAGAAGGGGAGAGGGTTCTGGTGTCTCTTCCTCTTCTTATAAGAGCCACCAGCCCTATCAGATTAGGGCCCCACCCTTATGATCTCACTTAACCTATATCACCTCCTCACAAATATAATCACTTTGGGGATTAGGACTTAAACATATGAATTTGGGGAATAGGAGGGAAGGATGTTTTAGTCTACAGCAAGGTGTTTTGGTTCAGTCTAGACAAACTGTAAGTCAATAATGATTGCTAAAATGTGATTGTATGTCAAGATACATAAAAATAATAGTGATTATTTATTGAAGTTTACCATGTGGCAGGCACTATACTACAGATAGCACACTTTTACAGTATAACACACATGGACCTGTTTACACATTATATCATTTAGAGTATGGAGAGAAACAAACAGGATTAGCCGGAGAAGTCCTCTGGACACTCATAATAATGGAGAAAGGGGATTTCCCATTCCCAGTATGAGCTGGTTGTGTCTAGCTATTGTGTACCTAGAACAATACCAGGGCACTATATCCTCCAACAGCCTGAAGTCAATTTCTCAGAAAGTCACCAGGCACTAGCAGCTGGCTCTCAGACAACTCCCTGAAGCTGTTGCCCAAGACCTGATCCTTTATTCCCTGAATGAAAACTGTTTCTCATATTTGCATTATATGCTGGTAGCTAAAGAGGCAGGGTACCCCCCCAACCCCGCCAACACAAGCCAATCCAAAATTGTGTAGCTCCTCCCAGACTCCCAAAGGCATCTCTGTGATACGGGGCAGCATGCCTCTTCTTACTGAGCTCTGGCTGGTCAACTTCCCCAAAAAAGCCTCTTTCCCAGATAGAGCTGTTTTTAACCTGGTGCTTCTCTAACTTTTACAGGCATATGAAACATCTGAAATTTTGTTAAAATGCAGATTCTGAGTTACCCGGTTTGCAAGGGAACCCAAGTTTCTGCGTTTTTAACAAGCTCCTGCTGCTGAAATAGGGACTGCACTCTGAGTAACAAGCATGTTTTGAGGAACATACTTTGTGATATGGTGGTATTTTCCATCTCTCACCTCCCACCTCCCCATCAGTCCATCAATCCTCACAGCAATCTCCTGAAATATTCTTGTGTATACTCATCATTTTGTGTATTAGAAAATTAAGGCTCAAATAGGCTATGGAATCATAGAGAAGAGACTGTCCCTGGGGTTTCAATTAAGTTGCTTTTTTTCTTTTTTTGGAAAAGGGACACTGTCTTTCTTCTCTCGTCTTTCTCTTTACAAATTCACTGATTTTATTCTGAAGGATTAGAACTCACCGTACGATTACAGAAGCGAACTCTAGGAAAGTACATAGAAGTATCCTGGACTTTGATGTGAATCACAACTCACCAATCAATTCACTGTCTTTCCCAGACCTACATCGCTATAATTTAGTAGATGGCAGCTACGGTTGACTTGAGAAACAGCTATGGGGCCACCAGCCTGGTACTTTTGTAACTTTTTATGTTTTTCTTTCTTCTTATTTTTCATAAACCCCTTGGTACCTCATACACAGAAGAAAGGGTAAAAGAATGAATAAAGGTATAGATAAGTAAACGAGATTCCCATGTTAGATCCAAAGATTGAGTAATGTTACTCTCCTCTGTGAAAACCAGCAGAGGGAGAGACAAACATAAATACACATACATATGCATATATATATACACACAAACATATTTCTTACTGTTCAGTATCATATATATTTAAACTTGTATAAAATGTACATAAAAGATAGATATGTACATATCATAAGAAATATGTGTAAGGAAGCAAATATTTTTATCCCTTATGCATGTCCTTCGAATGGACTAATCAGGAGCATTTCAAAATGAAGGCAAAACCACATGATTCAAAAAAGAGATAAATTAAACTCATGAGCTGGGCTGTATTCTGCCCACTTAAAATAATTTAGCTTGAGTTTCAAAGTGATATTGGAACCAGGTTCACTTCACTGAACCTATCTGCATGTTCATCTGAATGCAAAGCACAAGATTAAAGTGAATTGCTGCTTAGCTTTCTTCTCTGGAGTTCTCCGCGGGATCCACCTCTTGCTGACAAGCACACCAAAGCCCCTAGGGAAGCATTTACAAGATGGGTTTACAAATTTGTTTATGTGCAATACCCTCCTCACCAAAACAACAAAGATCACCATGATCCTGCAGCTAAAGCAACTCTTCCCATTTAATCAGCTTCTCCTACTCATTTTTCACTCTATTCGTATTTTGTACACTTTGAATTTGAGCTTATCTTTATCCTATTTAACATTTTAAAAGTTACTTCACATGTGTAGCAAGATATCGAAAATTCATTAGGTACCTCTTACATGCTTAGCTTTATGTTAGGCACTGGTTTTAATACATTGTTTTCTTATTAGAAGAATGAAACATACACATATTAACATTTTGAATAATATAAAAGGCTATTAATTTGACTCAGTTCACCCCATTTTCAGTACCTCGTCTGAGTTTTAACCACTTTTAATTGTTTCTCCTGCATCCTCCCAGAAAGTATATGTTTGTATGTGTGTGGCTGAGCATATATGGGGCACCCTAACATGTATACATATCTTTCTGTATTTTCCAGTAAATTGATTCCACCCAAAACAAGAAATACAACCTTTAGTTTTTTGGTACTAGCCTCAAAATAGCACATAACACTGATTTTTGAATATAATAAGTGTCTGGCAATGTATTTGTTAACTCACCAGCCTTTAATATTCTTTTCCCATTAATCCATTCTAGCTTGGATATTTAACTCTGTGTATGGCTCTTCCCCTCAATTTCTACTACACTAAACAACATTTGGTCAAGTTCCAATTTAAATATATTGAATGAACTTATTTCTGAAACATTAGGCCCCTCCTGAAAAGGATTATTCTGTAGTTTGTCTATTTTAAAATTCTACTATATTTTACTGGGTTTTTTAAAGGAAAGGCAATTGATAGCACTAGAACAGGCTTAACCAATGATTTTAACATTGGATCTGAAATGTTGTAATATTTTAAATATCCCATTTATACATCATTATGTTCCTTGATTCATTTATTTTAAAATAGTTGCATAACATGCACCATACCCAGAGACTCATGGTAATAGGAAGAGCGCTGGCTTTAGAAAGACCAGGAGAGGAAGGGAGGGCCTGCAGGTCAGAGAACTGTGCTTGAGGTGGGACTGGGCAGGGAGCAGCCACATTTACAGGGCAGAGAAAGGTACAGCTTGTGCACAGAAAACAGAGAAGGAGAAACCGAGAGGCGGCAATTTGGGAAACAAGGTCAACTTTGCAGATCAAATATGTTTACACAGGAAAAAGGGAAGCTGCTTGAGTGAGATTCAGATGTTATAAAGAAAGGAGGCTGCTGTGGAAGTGAGTTCATCTATCATAGAGATTTCTATGACATTGAAAATTGCAGTTACTGACCATGTTAAAATAACTACATATTTAAATTGTTCTACAATAGATGTAAAAGAGTTTTAAAATAATACCAATTTTATTACTAACAACCAGAGGACTGAATAACCTTGAAAATGTGTTTGCAATTCTATTTGTTCTTAGAATATATTATATTAAATATATGCAGTCAAAGGTTGTTTCTAAAGTCACTTGAAATAATTTATTCTCGCCGCGGTTCATATCATCAACTTGATATAGTTAAGTTCGTTCATTTTGTTTTTCAGTTTGTAGGTACTCTACTGTATCTTTTCAATTTAATTTTGAAAATGTAAGTAATTCATAAGTTTCAAAAGCCAACATTATTTAAAAAGGTATTTTCAGAGAAAGCTTGCTTTTATATCTGCTCCCTTTTGGGAGTGTTTTATTTATTAAATACACTTGCATAGACATACACAAATGGTTGCATATCAAATATACTCTTCTGAACCTTGCTTTTTTCACTTAACAATACATCCTGGAGATCACTCCATATCAGCTGATGGAGAGTGTCCTCATTCCTTTTTATGACTACAAACTATTCCACTGTGTGAATGGACTATTTTAAATTCAACCAGATCCCTATTAATTGATATCTGTAACATTTCTAAGCTAATGGGTTAAAACATAATTTTTAATGGGTAGATTATATGGATATAACATAACTGATTTAGCTAATATATTTCCAAACATTTATTTCCAATATTTTGCCATTACAAAAAAAATGCTCTAGCAATAATTCTTTAGCAAACTCTATACAGATCCTAAATTATTTTATAGAATAAGCTTCTAGAAGTAGAATTTCCGGTTTAAATTTTTTGCACTTATTTAATGTTTTATCTCCATTGATTTGGGTCCTATTTGACAGCCTATGACATATAATAATCCTGACAGTAATTCCCAATTTGACTATTCAGTAACATCATTCTGTCATCCTGAATATAGAGTTTTTTCAAATCTAAAACATACAGATATCAGAAAGTTGAATTAAAAATAGAAATTAAAACTATTCTAATATATGAATATAGTCTCCACTATGGAAAAATGGCACTGAGTTCTTATACCTATAACATGGAGATCAGTTTGCTCTGTCAAACAGAATAAATGAAAGTTTTGATTGAAGGTGTTATACAAATGAATTTTATCCATAGAGATTGCTTCAATTTAAGTAGTTACTACAGTGTAATGTAAATATTTACTTTGGGTTTTAAGGACAAGTCTTTCCCTGTTTTATATATGCCCTTTTGCACATGGTACAAATGTAGAAAACTTTGAAACTATTGCCAAGTTTCTTAGAAACCTGAAGTTTCAGTTTGCTAAGATAAAAGTAATGTGTTCTACACTGTTCTCATTGAGAAGCCACCAGCAGGGATAAAGTTATGAGTCAAGAGTAGAAATTCAAGAAGGAAAGGGACCTGGGATTGTCTTCCTTCCTCTAGACAATCATAAAGACTTCAAATAATTTCCCCTGAAGGTATATGCCTCAGAAAACATACAGCATAGAGGAATTTACTCTGGAGGATTCCACATAAAGCCATTTGTACAGGAAGCCCTGGAGGAAATAGAAATGACTAGTCAATGTTTTGATTCTGACCAGGATAACAAATAATGAACCTAGTTTGTACATAGGGAACTACAATACATACCCAGTGACAGATTATAAACATGTCAGCCAGTGTCTGAGAGAACAGCTGGTATAAAGGAGCTACTATTTATCAAAGACAGATTTAGCAGAACAGAGATCCTTAGCCAACAGAGACAATTAGTACCCAAGATCCCAGAAAACTATCTGAGGAGCCATCTTATAGAATATTAAGATACGAAAGCAACTGTGTAACAGACCCCATCTGAGCTTCACAACATGTAAAATCAAAGGGACAAGAGATGTGGTGGGGTGGAAGATAGACACTATGAGAAAACAGGCTGTAAGCAGAGCTCCATTGGATGGAGAGAATAATTCTGGTAGGTAGAGATTCTAGAGATAAAGACTCTATGCCTTAATCAGTAAACTCAAATATCTTAATGAAATAAAAATTCATATTTTAAGGCAAAACAAGAAAAACATAAACATAAAATTTTTTCTGCCAGTTTGGGCCTCCAGCCTCCCCTCACTATGTATTGTGCATCTGCGTGTTACGGATCAACCAGACGTCCCCAAAGGCAGAAAAACCTGCTCAACCATAAAGATCAATTTTTCTTCTTTTGGAGCTAGCCATGCAACTCCTTAGAAGATAATATTCCTTTCTCAGTTGTGTAAGGGGTCACGATAACCCACCACTCGCCTTGTATGTGCAGAAATCTTTGGTAAACTTTATGAACAATGCCAGTACATATTTTTCCTTAAAGATAGCAATTGGTGAAGAATAGACTGGGTCAGAGGAACTGAGGAGATACTGGGCCGCACCTAATGGAAGTTCTGAGCTTAAATACTCAGGACCCTATTAATGTTACTAGCTATATTACTTGTACCCTGCCTGTTTTACAAGATCATTTTTTCTTGCATTACCAAATGTGTGACTGAGCCTCCAGTAAAAATACTGATGACTAGGCAGCTTGAAACAATGGATCAAATATACAGTTATATAAGGTCAATGATTGTAATAGTGTAACTCTAGATATGGGAAGAAGCAATAAGAGGGAACCATTTCCAGGACCATAATGGACTAGTAACACAGGTGGCCCAGAGGCTTCTGGCTACTGTTAACAGGGCTAGTCCGGTAATAGCCCAATAAGTGGCCTATCAACGAAATCCTCACCTGACCTTGGAACGAGCATTCCTAGTGCTGTGGGACAGACTGGTGATGAAATGCCTCCCAAACCTTGGTCAAAATTAAGACCGAAAGGGAAGGGATTGTAAAATAAAGAACATGGCCCATTTTCCAGTTCTACAAGAATCAAGACATTAGCCACTGCAGTCACTGACCTACAGTACACCCTGAAAGGAATTCAGGGCAAGGATCAGAATGAGGCACTTTGTGCTCTGGGAAAACTGGGAGAACTGGCCTTCAGCTAGTTAGATCTCTTCAGGAGAAAATTTTATGAACCCAGTTTCTTGCATCTTCCTACACTCAGAAGAGCACTAAAACCATTAACTTAGAAATACTATTTCCTGCAAACAGCAGTAACCTTATAACAAGATGTGTGCTTGAATTGCATGTACCCCTTGGCCAATATCCCATATATACTGACCTCCCCCCTTACCTTTTTGGAACAGTTTTCAGAGCTCTCTGGGTTATAAACCTCAGGTTGGCACAAATAAGTTTTTCCATTTTTTTCTTAGATTGACTATTGATTAAGTTTTTTGTTGACAATCTTATAGAACCAAACACATAAGGTCAACAACTGCAGCCAACCAGATGATACAGAGTGATGGGTAAGATGAGGCACTAAAAGGTGTTCTCCCACCTAAAGACAGGAGGAGCCATGCTGGCTTAGCTAACAGTTGCCTCTAAGGAATTTGGGCCCAGTATTGCCATACTGTCTGATTTTTCAAGAAAAGCTAAAAAATTTTTGTGTGAAGAAATCAAACCGTTATGTTACCAACACAATTTTTTAAGTTTTAAAAAATTCTATATAGGCCAACCAAAACATGTCTACAGGCCCCCAATTTGCTATCTCTATAATTGTCCTCAGGCTACTGGGCCTTACTATCCCCTTCTTCCAAAAAGAATGAGAGGGGCTCAGGAACAATGAACATTACAAGGAAAAACAATCTGGTTTTTTTTATGGGCAATAAATAGTTCTTATTTACCTTGAATTGCAAAAGCTCTGTGACACCCAAAGTGAACATCTTGCTAATGAAAATGCCACACTGACTAGGCATTTCATGCGTTCAAAGATGCTGATGCACCCCTATGGAAAGGAAAGGAAAGACCCATCCCTTGTAATAATCAGTTGATTGATCTTCCCACCGAGATGACCAGATATTTTGACTGCATAGGTAGAACACATTTACCTGTAAGGTCAGTCTAAAGAGTTTTGAGAGCACAAATTGGAGTTGATATTTTACAGCTCCCAGTAGAGTATTAAATGTGTTTCTATCTCTTTTCAAAGGCAATAGCTATTTTTAATCTGAAAACTTTTTTTATATATAAAAAATCACCCTGCCTCTCACCACCACATTTCTGCAAATACAGTTTTCTTAGAATGAGGGAATTTACAGTTGGAAAACACACTGTAGGTCATTCTGGTCAAATCTCTGATTCAGTGGGGAATTCATGCTATAGAACCCCAACAAATGACCAGTAGTCTCTGCTTAAGTAACTGGTGAAATTTAACCAGTCTCTAAGGATTTTGGCGCATATGGAAAATGGTAAAAACGTGACTTGGAATTTTTCTCTCTCCCCATCTCAAGTCCACACGTAACAAAGTGAAAGATCCCTGCTATTAACTCTATCATATTCTGCTCTCTCCTTAGTAATCCTCAGCACCAACAAACACCCAACAGGCTGGTGTCCCAAGCACCACTCGTGACTCGCAAGTATCTGATTATTTCAAGCAGTGAAATATCACATTTGGCACCTCTCCTGAGAGGCAGCTGCTGTGTTTAGCTGGTGTGTGAGCAGTTGGTGGGTCCTGCCCACTGGCAGACCAAGTCAAAAATAGTGAGTGTCCACGTCAGCAGTCAAAAACCACACGGTTTCACTGACATCCCAAAATTTGTGGGGCTAATGTGGCCAAAACAAGGAGCAGAAACCTGTATAAAAAAAGGCAAACCACCTTTCTAGTCTTTTGGACGTTCTGTCCTCTTAAAGGAAGAACAAACCACTTGTCTTTATAGAATTGCTCTGAAATGCTTGAATCTGTGAAGAAGATATATTACCATCATAAATCAAATGAATTTATTATGGACCAATTATTTCAAGCTCAAAATAAATTATTTCAATTTTTATAGAAAACATATATTTGCTGTAGAAATTGGGCATTTTAAAATATTGATTTAATGTGGTATAGGATCTCCAATAGTAAGTGTATCTGTGGTTTCTAGGGCTCTTAAAATAATGTTCTGGAAGCTAGCTGTCCTCATTTTCCCTATTTGTGCCCATGACACAGCTATTAATCTTTATACAGTTATATATTATTAAAATATCTTCCAATTAATGTCTTGTCTCTTCACTTTCTTTCTTGGTAAATTTACCTGAAAAAAAAGTACTTAATTTGATGCAGTCAGTTTTATTAATTTTTTCTTGTACATTTTGTTTCTTACGTATTTTGTCAAAGAAATATTTCCCATCATAAGGTTTAAAATAGTTTGATATTTTCTCCTAAAAGGTTTACAGCTTTGCCTTTCAGAAATAAGCCAAAATTATTTTATGTGTATCGTGTGAGGTAAGAATCAAATTCCATTTTTCTCAACATGATAACAAGCTGTTAGCACCTATTTTCCCACCGATCGATAATGCCGTTTATGTTGCATATCAAGGTATCACAAAAGTAGATTCTACTCCTGGGCTCTTGAGTCAATTTCTCTGTGAAGCATAAGTAACACTGCACTAAATGCTGTAAATGTAAAGCAAGTCAGTATCTTATAGAGTAGGTTCCCACACCAGATTCTTCTTCAGCAAAGTTTTGGCCATTTTCCTTCCCCTCAAAATTTTTAGAATCAGCTTGTCAAGTTTCTCAAAAATTTCTATTGGTATTTTTATTAAAATTGTGTTGAATCTCTAGCTTAATTTGCAGAAAACAGGCACCTTATGAAACTAAATTTTCTAATTCACTAATTAGATATCTTCATTTATTCAATTCTTCCTTAATGTCATTGAAGAGGTTTTATAATTTTCTCTATAAAAGTCTTAAACAGTTTATGTTAGACATATGCCTACGTACCCTTATACTTTTGTGCTATTGTAAAGATTATTATTTTTGAATTACATTTCTGTTTGTTGATAGTGTATAAAAATTCAGTTAATTTTTGTCTTATAGCCAGAAATGTTTCTAATTAATTCTAATAATAAGTCTGAAAACACTTTGGATTTTTTAATTTGGGCAATAATTTTCTGCAAATAATAATTTTCTTCCTTCCTTCTTTATATATTTTATTTTTTTCTTTTGTACTATCTTGGCTACCCTTAATATACTAAAACATAGAAAATAATGTTGAATAGAGACAGTTTTGTTGGTTATTCTTGTCTTATTCCTAATGTTACAGAAAATGCTTCTATTCGTCACTAATAATGTTCTTAAAAACATTTTAGTTGGTAGCTTTTTAAATTTATTTACTCTTATTTGGTTGCACTGGGTCTTAGTTGTGGTAGGTGGGCACCTTAGTTGCGGCTCGAGGGATCCTTAGTTATGGCTCGCCAGCTCCTTAGTTGCAGCATGCGGGCTTCTTAGTTGAAGCTTGCCACCTCCTTAGTTGCAGCTCCTTAGTTGTGGCATGTGAACTCTTAGTTGTGGCATGCATATGGTATCTAGTTCCCTGACCAGAGATCAAACCCAGGCCCCTTGCATTGGGAGCGCGGAGTCTTAACCACTGTGCCACCAAGGAAGTCCCAGCTTTTTTCAGATTAATAAAGCTTTCTTCTGTTCCTACTTTGGAAAATATTTATAATAAATGCACATTGAATTTTATCAATTTTTTCCAGTTTTTGAGAGAAACATACATTTGTTTCTCCTTTGATCTGCTGATGTAGTGAATTTAATTTATAGACTACTTAAGAAAATAAAATTCTCTTGAATTTCTATGGAAAAGGCACTATTTATTAAGGATATATGATCTTGTTATGCATAGCTAGATTTAGTTTGCCAGTATTTTGCTCAGGATTTGTACATCCATGTTCCTGAGTAAGATTGTCTGTTATTTTCTTTTCTCATGATGCTCTTGTGTGATTTTAGAAGATAGTATTAGCTTTCTAAAATGTGTTCAGAGAATATTCATTTTTCTGTTTTTTGGAAGATGTATAATATTAGAACTACCCCTTGAAAGTTTGATAGAGTTCTTCTGTGACACACTCTGCAACTTGTTCTTTCACTGTGGGAAGAACTTAGATTACTCAGTTTTTAAAAATGCTATAGAAATTTTCATGCTTTCTATTTCTTCTGGAGTCAGTTTGGGTAAATTATGTGTTTCTCAGAATTTGTATACTTCATTGAAGTTATCAAATCTGTTGACATAAACTTGTGAATAGTATTTTCTTATTACCTTTTCAATCTCTTCTATATCTGTACTTACAACCCTTTCCTACATTTAATTTTGGATATATTTGTCTTCTTCTTTGCTTTGGATGGGCTTCATCAGATGTATATTTTATTAATCTTGTCAAAGAACCACTTTTGGTTTTGTCATTCCTACTTATTTATCTTTGATTTCTTATTTTGTTAATTTCTGTTCCTAATGTAATTATTATCTTTCTTCTATATTCTCTTGGGTATATTCTGCTGTGCTTTTACTCTCTTCTTAAGATGAATAGTCCGCTCACTAATTTTAAATTCTTCACAGTAGTAAAGCCAAACAAATATTTGTGACTAACAATTACAGATGTTATGTTTCTATAGTTGTAGAAATCTCAAAATATCATTTACATCTATAACTACTGTAAAATTATAATTATTAGAGCCACCACTAGATCTTATTAATAAATTAATAAGAAGCACATTTATTTCTAAATCACACATTTTTAAAAAAAGATTTTGCTGGGCTTCCCAGGTGGCGCAGTGGTTGAGAGTCCGACTGCCGATGCAGGGAACACGGGTTCGTGCCCCAGTCCGGGAGGATCCCACATACCGCCGAGCGGCTGGGCCCGTGAGCCATGGCCGCTGAGCCTGCGCGTCCGGAGCCTGTGCTCCACAACGGGAGAGGCCACAGCAGTGAGAGGCCCACGTACCACAAAAAAAAAAAAAAAGACTTTGCTAACTCTATTTTTATGAAATTGGTTTTATTATAATTTTATATATTTTATTTTATGCATTAGGGATCACAATTATAGGAAGGAGCCTATAAGCTCACCAGATTTCTATAGAGGAAAAAACAGTGTAAAATCTCTTTGGTAGAGCTTAATGCAGGATTCACAGGTTTAGCCTCAATGCTTTGCCAGGAGCCGAAATCTCTAGATACCCAGTGTCTTTGTAGGTGTTTTCCTTCATGTAACCACACTTTACCATTCCCTGGTTTGCTTTCCTTTTCACAACTTACCTTTCTCTAGTGTGTTTTCAGCTCACTGGGTTTTATTTTTGATAGTTCCCACCCCCTTGGATGTTTCTTACTTTATAGCAAATCCAATAACACACTAAATATATTTCTGATAATTTATCAAGTATCATATTATATTTTAGCAAAAGGATCCCTCAGATTATATAATCCATTATTCTGCTAGAAAAAGATATCTCATCCAGAATTTTCCAACTCTTACTTAAGATAGGTTGGGAGAAAGATCTACCATAATTTATTAAAAATTCTGACCTTCAGATTTATATTCAAGATGGATTCTTCCCCTTGAAGAGCAACTTTCCCTAGTGAGACTTTATACCTCTTATACATCATTCAGCCTGAAACACTCTTTCCTAAGGGCAAAATTCAAAATTTTAAATATGGGAAACTAGTGCTCGGCTTTTAAACATCTATTGCTGCTTCCTGGTTTGATAGGGATATACACAACCTTGTCTTTAGTGAAACAGAATTCATATGAACGGCACAGACAACTCTTGAAGCTCCATGCCTTCAAAGGTCTCAGAATCCTGTGTTTCCTCTTACATACTATAGTATTCATACTGACTGATCATTTATTTTTTCTGTATCTTTCAAGATTCTAAATCTCTGTGCCATTTTGTTTAGCTTCCTACCTAAAAGTGTAAAGGCATGTCACTTGTAGAGGAATAAGTCTTTGTTGTTCCTTGGAACATAGTAAAAGATCTCTCTCTCTCTCTTTCTCCATATATACATATAACATAAGATATTAAATAAGTATACCTGTACGTATATATATATATAGCATAAGATATTAAATATGCTTGGGTCATAATTATTTTTCTTTGTTTTCAAGTAATTCTGCATCTGGTTGCTCTAATTTGTATTTCCCCTCCTCATTACACTTCACTGGCATTAGTTATTATTGTTCTATTTAGGCTTTTCAAACCTGATAGGCAAAAAATGATTCTTGTTTTAACTTACATTTTTATGACTAGGGCTGTTGAATATTTTATCTGTGTTCTCAGAAGAGTTGACTAAGTTATTTTAGCACAAAATCACTCTCCTTTCCAACGTACCTTATTTTTCAGACTTAGGCCAGTTTATGGTTACTTTAATAATTAACTACCCATTTTCATATAATCTTTTTGAATGAATTCTAGGAAGTGATTCTTTTCAAAAGTGATTAGGTCCAATTCCTATTGCCTTGCTGTTCAAATTCTTTTATTGTTTCTAACTAATTTGTTTTAATTACCTAGGGATTAAACTAAATAAACTGAATAATTTGAAGTACCTGAATAATGGCATCAGCTCTTTTGGGGGTATAACTGCAGCCTTAGGATATTTTTATAAGACTTCGAAATAGTCATATGACTCAGTTGTGGCTAAAAACACTTACAGATATAATTGGAGGAGAGAGAGAGAGAGAGAGAGTCAAATCCAGCACTCCTATTTTGTAAATCTGGCAAATAATATCCAGAAAGGAAGGCTGATTTACCAATATTACAAAGAAAGTTATTGGTAAATCTAGGGTTAGAACCCAAATATCCTGGCTCTTTTTCTACTGATTTATAACCTTTTTGGCACCATACAAATTTTTCCAAATTGGGAAAAGGAATTATGACAAATAATACATTTTTTATATTTAGATAGACATTTGTATTTGGACTTCAGAAAAATATTAAGTTTTCCCTGACCAAGGATGTCAACCCACTGGGATGGGAGGTATATGTGTAACCCACATTGGTTTTTGCTTGATATTTTCAAACTCTTAAAAGACAATCAGGCAATATACCATTTAGGAAGTGTGTTAGATAAACTGCAATAGATTGGGCCTGCTGTAAGGATGTCTCTGGCATATTTTTAAAACAAAGCTATTTCAGTGCCACTATTTAAAAAAATAATAAGTTGAACTGGAGTTAGTGACTTAATGAATGACTTTTTTCTGCACAACATCAAACTAAACATGGAACTTAGTCCATCACCACTTACTCCCAAACCCAACCCACACAAATAATTTGGGTGTATAGCAGGTCTTGTTGAAAAGCTGGAGTCTGTTGCAGCTTCAAATTCCTAACTAGAAGGAGATTACGCACATTCAGCAATCAGGTTGGAAGAAGAGGTACGTAGGGGACATGTTTCGAAGAAGGTTTTGCATATGAGCTCACTATTTTGGCTTAGATTGTGTTTTTCTTTGAGGGATCAGGAAGGCATTTGGATCCAAGAAATTTCTTTACACCAAAGAACTTTCTGGTCAGCCTGCTATCAGATGTGTGTCCTGGACCTTTCCCGTCAACATGGCATCCAGTACACATCACTTTACGCCTTCTTCCTGTTTCACCTTTCTCCCTTCTCTGCCTTCTCAGCTCTCTTTGCACTTCATGAAGAGCAAAAAAAAATCTTTTCCACTAGCATATTTGCTCTTTTCTCAGATGCCTTGGCACCAGTATGCCTTCTGCACACACTTAGATAAAATTCCAGCCAAAGACAGTTCACTGTATAAGAGCAATTCTAATGCCAGCTGTTTAGGTAATGATATTTTTTTCACCGTATTATACAATAAGCAGAGAATCAGCTATGAGGGTTTAATGCAGACATAGGGTTTACCACAGCACTTAACAATCTCTAAACAATCTCTAAACCATAGCATTTAATAATCTTTAAACTCTGCTTATCTTTCTCTACTTCCCTAAATTTGTTCCATTCCCAATCAAGTGCTTCTCTAAGAAAGTAAACATTCTCTTGCTAATTCTACCCACTTCTTATCTTGTTCTCAGGCCAACTCTTTCTCAGCCCTCCTCTCCACTGAAGAGCCCTTTTCTCCCAATTTCCTATCTGGCCCCAAATGGCTGCCATCCCTTGCCTAGCTTGCCTAAATCAAGGAATAATTAATCTAATAATCCCCAACTTTTTACAGAATTCTGAAAACATATTCTTCTCCTTCTTTATTCATGGTTCTCAATTTTCAACTCAAGTACCCAAACATCTATTACTGTTCTATTCTAGAGTTTGGAGCGAAAATGGTGGTCTCCCATTTACATGCTCCTGTTAGCACATACTGGCAGTAATTTAAAATTCCTACATTGAAAACACCGCAGTGAAACTCTTTTCTTTTTTTCTACCAAAAAAAAAAAAAAGAAAAAGATGCTAAATAAACAATGAGGGTAGAGAATTTTCTTCAAAAAATGTCCATATCTTTGTAATAGTGTTATACTGTTTCTCCCAAAACCAAGATGACAGATTTCATTATCCTCTCAGATCCTCACTTTTAAAGAGAAATATTTAATAGTCATTCTGCCTATGGTATCATATTCTGATCTCGTTTCCCCCTGCTTTTCAGTCTCTAATAAAAGTTTCCACTCAATCCAGATGTAAAACCATCTTGTAATAAGGGAATTTAATGTCACTGGGAGAAAGATTTCTGTTGTGCTCCGTTAAGTAGCACGGTAGGTGAAGCAGCATTTGTAAAGCTTTTACAAGGATCTCTGCTTCAGTGCTTCCAAATAAATTGCTTCAGGAGTCTTCAGATCCATCACATCCTTTGATTATGTCCCTTCATTGTGAAAATAACTTTCATTTATGGATGTCTTAAATCAGGCACTGTTTTCATGAAATATTCTTTCTCTATAGTTCATATTTCTTCTTTCTGCCTTTTAATATACCTATTTGGTTAGCCAAAGAAGGAATGTAATTCAGGGGGAGTGGAAAGGCAGGCAGACGGGAGAGGGCACGAAATTAGTTCTGAAGTGTTGCAAGCAAGTGTCAGTACAGGCAGCAGCATTTTGCTCGACAAATGGACATTTTATAAGAAATACCACTTAGGTTTTAGTAGTGCTGCAGTGACCAGTCAGTTGAGGCAGGCATGATATTGATGAACAGTGATTCATAGGTGAGACTGAGTGCAAAAGCCTCATGTATCTATACTTCATGGAACTCTCCAGGTCAGAGTTTTCTTTTTTCTCTAGTTCTCAAATTATTGAAAATAACATTGGCCCTCTCCTTCTAAAGAAGAGATGTGCTTTTTACTAAAAAAAAAAAAAATACTGGGAAACTTTTCTGGCCATTTCACTTTTTTTTCATGGATGACCTCAATTCATTCAGAATAACCTGCAACTTCAAACTACCACATAAACACCCAATACTTAGTCCTTGGAAGTTGGAACGTTTCAGCTCAATATATGCCTAATATCACTAAGCTTGCTGCTATACATAATTTTTGTTGTTTTTCAATTTTAGGATCACTTATTAGCTGGGGGCTAAGAAGGAAAAAAAACATGCATTATCTTGAAAAGACAAGAACATGATTGACAAACAAGAACTGGCCCCCAAGCTAGTTCCAGTCAATTTCTCAAACAAAAGATCCATTCTCAATCTTTCTTCCCACATGAAACAGAGCTAACTAAGGGATTCTTTTTTTTTTTTTTTTTTTTATGCGTTACGCGGGCCTCTCACCGTTGCGGCCTCTCCCGTTGCGGAGGACAGGCTCCGGACGCGCAGGCTCAGCGGCCATGGCTCACGGGCCCAGCCGCTCCGCGGCATGTGGGATCCTCCCAGACCGGGGCACGAACCCGTGTCCCCTGCATCGGCAGGCGGACTCTCAACCACTGCGCCACCAGGGAAGCCCAAGGGATTCTTATATAATCCAAAGTATGAAGGACCACTGGAAGCCAGAATTGAGATGTTAACTCGATCAGGTAAGGGATAAATCTAACAGTTCTCCACTTGGATTAAAAGGAAACTACAGATGTAAAAGAAAATCTTCAAGGTACCAATTCTGACATTCTATTCCTAGATAATCAGTATGATACGTTTTCTATGGTTCTTTGGGTCTTCAGAAATCCTTACCTTTTTTGCCTTTATTATCAATATTCCTTCCCCACACTTTAGTTATATATATACCATGTGACCCTAACTTAACATCTTTTTTTTTTTTTTTTTTTTTTAATTTTTTTTTATTTTTTCATTTATTTATTTTTGGCTGTGTTGGGTCTTCGTTTCTGTGCGAGGGCTTTCTCTAGTTGTGGCAAGCGGGGGCCACTCTTCATCGCGGTGCGCGGGCCTCTCACTGTCGCGGCCTCTCTTGCTGCGGAGCACAGGCTCCAGACGCGCAGGCCTCTCACTCGCGGCCTCTCTTGCTGCGGAGCACAGGCTCCAGACGCGCAGAGCTCAGTATTTGTAGCTCACGGGCCCAGCTGCTCCGTGGCACGTGGGATCTTCCCAGACCAGGGCTTGAACCCGTGTCCCCTGCATTGGCAGGCAGACTCTCAACCACTGCGCCACCAGGGAAGCCCTAACATCTTAATGTGTATGATATTTCAAACCCTATCAAGTAACTAGAAACAACCAAATATGTCTTCAGACACTGAGAAAAATCTGCTTCCGTTTTTTGTAGGTTAAATAATCCCCAACCCAATAACATTTTTCACAGAGAATATTATTTTCTTAATACATTGGTTGGTCTCTTAGAGAATCTTAAAAATGTCTACATATATATAAGCTAGTGGAGCCCATAAGAGTCTAACTAGTTTCTGACTAGTGAATATTAATACAACTTATTCTTCTTAATATTCTAATGTAGAAATACACAGTTGAAAGAGTCATCTCCTACTGATCTTCAGTATCCCACAGGTACAAAAGTAGGCTTGTAGCAACCCTTCCGTGAATTTCAACCACGTGGAGAAGAAACCATAAACTCCCACGACTACCACCCCCTTATGAGGAAACTCATAAGTCCTTCCTGCTCCCTATTCCATGAATTACCAAGGAAACTGCGTGTCACATAAATATACTTGGTATTTGAGAGGTATTCCTTGAAGACCTACTCTTCCATTTGTTTTGAACAAGGTCTTTTCACTGACGCACAGCTAAGTAACATAGCAAACTCTAATCAACAGTTCCCTGAATTCATAGAAGATCCTTGCAATCGGGGAATGTACAATGCCAACAACATGGGAAAATTTGGTGCGAGCAATGATCCCTCCTAGCAAGTAACCTGTTACTCAAAAGTGCCTGAGAGGGCTTCCCTGGTGGCGCAGTGGTTGAGGGTCCGCCTGCCGATGCAGGGGACACGGGTTCGTGCCCCGGTCTGGGAGGATCCCACATGCCGCGGAGCGGCTGGGCCCGTGAGCCATGGCCGCTGAGCCTGCGCGTCCGGAGCCTGTCCTCCGCAACGGGAGAGGCCGCAACGGTGAGAGGCCCGCGTAACGCATAAAAAAAAAAAAAAAAAAAAAAAAAAAAAAAAAAAAAAAAGTGCCTGAGATTGTCCAGGGATCAGATAATGCTTATATGCTGAATGTCTTACAAGCCTCTTAAGAAATCTATCATCCTGAGAAAGATCAAGCCAGGGATCAGTGATTCTCCAATTACAAAGCCTCAGTGCTCTCTTCATCCTCAGGGGCTTTCATTCCCCTCTTCTTCCTCCCATGCCAAAGTCCCAGCTCCTTTGAAGTCCAGGCTCCAGTGTAGGGTTATCAGCCATTCACGCCTCCATTTGGTATCACATGGCATACAGGGAGGGGGAGCTTTAGATACTAAAGCTAGAGTACGAAGGGGATGGAAAAAATCCTCACAGTTGTCTGGGCTTCAGATTTCTTACTGAAAACCAGTAAGAATTTATGTACTACAAAGGTGACTCTATTACTAACATATTTCCTATTTTTTATATTGAAATACTGTCTGTATCTGTCCTAGCTTAAAGCTCACTTAAAAAACACTAGCATAGCCAGGCTTCTGGAAGAGAATAGAAATAGAAGTGGGAATGAGGAAAGTCATTCCAACATAAGTTAAAAAGTAAATTGTGGGCTTCCCAGGTGGCGCAGTGGATGAGAGTCCGCCTGCCGATGCAGGGGACGTGGGTTCGTGCCCCCGTCCGGGAAGATCCCACATGCCGCGGAGCAGTTAGGCCCATGAGCCATGGCCACTGAGCCTGCGCTCTGCAACGGGAGAGGCCACAACAGTGAGAGGCCCGCGTACCGCAAAAAAAAAAAAGCAAATTGTAATATTCATTTATCTACATCCAAAAACATTTTTATTTTTACCTCAGACAATTCTGAATACATACAAAAGTTGAGAAAATAGTATAATAATCCTTACACACCGACCACCGAGTTTCAACAATTATCAAGCTCAAATTGTTTTGAAACAAATTCTAATTGTTATATCATTTCATGCATAAATATGTCAGTATGTACCTCTAAAAACAACATAACATCATGACTGTTTAAAACATAACTACAATAACATTATATAAAACATTAGCAATAATTTGTTAGTACCATCAAATATCCAATTAGTCTTCAAATTTCTCTGACTGTCTCATAATTTTTCTACAATGTGTTTGCTCAAATTAGGATCAAAATGTACTGCACTTGGCTGATACATCTCTTAAGACTTCCTGAATCACAAGTTCTCCACTCCATATTTTTTCATTATAATGTGTTTGTTGAAAGACTGAGAATATTTGTCCTGTGTTTTTGGCCCAGTCTAGATTTTGCTAATTTTATCCCTGTTGTCGTTTAGCATGATTCTCCGTCCCATGTATATTGATTAGATTCAGGTTCTTTTTTTTTTGGCAAGAATACCTTAGAAGTAGCTTGTGTACCTTTATTAGAAGGCACTTAATGGCTGACTGTCTCTATTTTGTGATGGTACAATGCACTGTAATCATTGCCTAGATTTTTCTAATTCATTGGGGGGAACTCTACAAGATTTAGGCAAGTTCTAACCTGTATATCCTCGAAATAAGAACTGAGGGCTCAAAGATGAGCAAGACATGGTCTTGCTCTGAAAAATCTTATAATTTAAGGTGTGGGAAATAAGAAACAGGCATAGAAACCAGCTGTTATAACACCAGGCAGGCTCTGCCAATACCAGATAAGTCTATAGTGTGAGGCTGTCTTATAGAACAAGGGACAACGGCCAGGCATCAGAGAAAAGCATCCCAGGTCAAATCAACACCAGAAAAGAGTTGTGCAGAAAAGATCATTGGGAGTATATGGGGAAACCCAGCCTCTCTGACCATCAATACTTTTAGTTATACAATGAGAAAGCTGATTTAAAACCTCTTTAAATTCCTTCTACCTCTTAAGTTCTAGCAAACCATATATTTAACCTAAAATATAGCCAAAATACTCACATATTTGTAGCAAAAGGATAATCAGAAAATCATATAACAAAATTCAGTATGAAATAGTTTGCTATCCACTTCTCCAATAAAAATTTCAGAGAAAGATAAGCCAGTGGTTAAGATATTTGAGGCACTTCTGCAAAGGATTTCTCGCTAACTTCAGAATATGATCACTCCAGTCCTTCACTGAGTTAAATTTAACATTGAAATATGATTTCCAAGCACTCAGTGGATTGTGGGCAGGGGTATAAATTAGAATAATAACGTTTTGAGGAGGAAATTTGGAAACATCTGGTAATAATATAAATTTACATACATTTCTGGCAATGTAATTTAAGCAATAAATTCTATATGACTACTCACACGAACATGCAAAGAGGACAATTGTAGCCTTATTTGTGATACTGGTAAACTGAAAACAATTACACCCATCAAAAGAGGACTGATTTTTTTTTAAGATAATGATTTGTTGTCAAAAAGAATAAGCTAGATCTCTAACTACCTATATGAACATCACTGCACAATTTCAAGTGAAATTAAGCAGTATGCTGAATGTCCTGTTTAATTTTTATTTTTCATTCTTATTTTAGAAAGTATCTTTCTACTTGTATATCTGTATGTATGTATGTATATTCATGTTTTAGTAGAAAATGTCTGCAAGTATAAAACCAAAGTTTTATCAGTATTTACTTTTAGAAAGTAAATGCTCTTATTTCTATATTATTTGTATGCTTTACCTGTACATATTGTTTTTCAAATTAGAAAAAGGGCAATAATTTTTTTAACCAATGCTTTTCTTTCCCCAAATATAATTCCTGTGTCTCCTCTCTCCCTCTCTTCTGCTTTGAGCTCGCCATCATATTAAGCATGTTCTATCTTACCACAAACTCTAAACAAGTAAATAATAAAACCCTTGCTTGACTTACATGCTCCTCTGGCTTTTCCCCTGCCTCCCTCCTTCCCCTTGTAAACACATCCAATTTTGAGGCCATTCACATGGCTGTCCTTCCACACCTCCCCTTCACTTTTCCACCCAGCATCACTGGGTTTCTATCCCCATCACTCCACTGAAATTTCCTTGATAACAGTCATCAATGGCTTTCTGATGGTCAAATAGTATGGGCCATGTCGGCTCTTCATCTTGGACCTCCCAGCTACACTGAACACTTTTTAGCACTGTATTCCCAAGATTTCCATGAATTTCCTCCCCGAGGTTCTGTGACACCATCCTCTTGGCATAATTTCTATGTCTGTGCCAGCACACCCAGAAGTCTCCTCTCATGAATCCTCTTATTTGAGTTACTCCCCAAATTTTCTTTCCTTTGTCCTGTTCCTCTTGATTCCATCCTCTCTCATACCCTCAGGTACTTTGATCTGCTTTTCATGCTCTCTCTTATGTATCTTCCACATCTCCCTCCATCACCTCAAGTCATATCACCAACATGCTCATGTCACTCCATAAACACACATACACACTCACACACACATGCACACGCTCCTCCTATGCCCTCTGTTCTCTACCTCCACACACTGTGATTTTTCAATTTTTCTTCTTTCTTTCAAAGCCAAGGTTCTTGAAGGATACAGCACTTGCTATTTAATCATCGCTCATTCCTTCTTCAGCCCAAAGGTGGATTTGTTAAACAGCAAATGAAGCTGTATGTAAGGCGCCCTCATTGCATGAACCCCTTCCAAGGCCTTATACATGGTTTTGAATTCATAATTGTGTGTTCTTTTTCTTATAAAGAACCCCCAAATTGTACAGCAGAAGGCCACCCATAATTTGGATCCATTCCTGACTCAGTACATTAAAAACTAGCTTCTAATCTAACCATTCCTCTGAAATTACTATGACAAAGATCACAATTTAATCCCTAATTGATAAATCTACAGGTAACTCCTAGTCTGTCTGACCTCTTTGTGATTTTGTTGCAGTTAACCAACCTCTCCTTCTTAAAACTCCCTTTTATTTTAATTTCCATCCTTCCCTGGGTCTTTATACATCACTTGCGCCTCTTCTCATTCTCCTTCTCTCTTTGCTTGCCCACTCCTACAATGAATTAATCATCAATCCTATTAAAGATGCCTCTGAAATTTTTCTCTTCTATTCACTGTCACCTTCATTCAGGCTTGCTCTTAGCTTCTACTCTCATAAGATCAGTCCCTATAGTTATGCCATCTCTCTGCCTTCACCCACCCCCACCATTAAAATCCTTAAAGGTGGCCCATAGCTTGAGGATGAAATCCAAATTTTATAGTGTACGAAGTCTCCATGGCACGTTCTTGCCTTTTCCAGGCTCATCTCAAAACACGGCTCAATGGCTCTAGCCAAAATACTCGCTTTTCCCAGAAGGCACTTCTGTGCTTTGTACCTACTGCGTCCTGTACCTAAAGAACAATTTCTCATTCCCTCCTATTCCCCTATCCATCATTCTATCTAACTCCTAATCAACATTTAAAATTCAGCTTAAGAATCACTCCCTGACCACCCTCTGTTAAATTAAGCTGGTACTACTTATCTATGCTACAAAACTTCCTGTTTTCTATTGCAGTACTTATCATACACCTTGTAATTGTTGGCTTAGTCATTCCCCAACTAGGCAGGATCCCTTAAGAACAGGGAATATACTTAAATCATCTTGTATACTTAGCCCCCAAAATAATGCTTGACACAGTAGGCTCTCAACATGTATTTGTGGAATAAACTAGTAAATAAATTAATGAATACTTAATATGCTTCAATAGAATTAGATTGGGAGTCTTTTTCCCTCTATATTTTTCTGCTTAAAGCATCTTTTAAAATTTAATAAGTTGAATGCCCTGTTCTCTGTCTCAAATGAAGCTACTGGTTTGATTCTTTTTGAATATTTTATGTTCTTAAAATCTTCCTTTTCATCAGTCTAATCAATATGTATTCAGTGCCACATGGTACATGTACTAGGGTCTTTGGGGTTCCATGAAGAAGCAGACAATGAAAGATATTCTCACCAATCAGGTTAATATCACCTGTGATGATGAGTCACACTCTCAAGCTTGAAGAGAATTTATTCATGTTAAAAGCATCAGAGGTAGCACAAGGAAGTGAAATATCTATGGAGATCTAATTTCAACAAATAGCATTACAAAGATTGACAGTGAACAACAAAGTTAGGTTATTGGAGTAAGAGATCTGAAAGCCTGAATTCATGACCCCTGAACCTCAGTTGTTTTTTATCTAGAAATTGAAAAGATAATTCCTTAGTCTGCTGTTGACTTCACCCCTCTCCCCGCCCTCACTGTGAACACGTATCTAGGATACCCAGAAAAGCATCACACACAGGAGATGTTACAGGAGAAGGGACACAGAGATAGGCAAGAGAAGAGAAGGTACATTTGATGATACCAGGATATTAACAAAGTATATGTTATACATAGGAAACATAGCTGGGATAAGGTAAATTTGAATCATGCTCCAAAAGGAAGCAGACAGTTGACGAATACTCTCTTCCTTCTCTACCACTAGGAAGTAACGTTATCATATGACTATGAAGATTCATGGGCGAGGGAGCTTTGGAGTGTTTTGCTCTCTAATGCTCACTTTCTCTTTCTTTTTCAGAGGGGATTTGGTTCATGAGGAAACTGGATCTCTACAGAACACAGATTGGTCCAGATTGGAGTCCAGAAAAAGGGAAAAGAAGCAAGTAACAGTGTACTAGGACTTCCTCTGCATTCTTCCAGGTCTTAGGCTCAAAGGATAAAATTAAGAGAACTTGTAGGTTTTCTTCTAGGTTGGCCTGCCTAGTTAACTTGAATAGGAAAACAGGCAAAATTTCAGAGGTGGTATTCTGAGCTAGAGTAAATATTATTCATTTTAAGAAAATTCTACTAAAGAAATAGTCTACATATATTCATTTATGCCTTCAACAAATACTAAATGCCTGCTCTGAACCAGGCACTGTCCTAGTCACTGAGAATACAGAATGGGCAAAATACACAAAAGCCCTGTCTCCACTGAGCTCACATTGCAATGCAAGCAGCCTGGCAATCAAATAAATAAGTAAAAGTTTAAAAGTGCCAGGTGAGATAAGTTCTATGGAGAAAAATAATGCAGAGAGAGTAGATGGGGAAGGCGGGCAGAGATGGTCATTTAAATAAAACTGGTTCTACAAGGCTTCACAGAGAAGATGATATTTGACAAAGACCTGGAGGAGATGAGGGAATGAGTCATGGGCAATCTGGGAAAAGAGGGATGATCCCTGGGCCTACCTGGGAGATTAACTTTCCAGGAAAAGAGAACCACCAGTATCTAGAGTTTTAGAGGAACAAGGATATGACTCAGTAGGAGGAAATACATGAAATGTTCTGAGTCACGTGTTAATTGTAGAAACTGAGTGACAGGTATACAGGGGTTCAGTTTGCTATTATCTTTGCTTTTATACATATTTGAAATTTTCCATTTTAAAATTTTAAAAATAGAATAAGCTGGATCATTTTATGAAATGACAAACATCCTATTTCAAAATAAATGTTGGGCACTTCAAATTTGATGTAAAAACAATGACTTTTAAAGAAAATCTCCATCCATTCATATTTGTGATGATCATGGATTTCCATGCCTATTTTTAAGCATTTTAGTCATAGAAAAGGCACTGGGCTGGGAGAGCAGAAGCAGGCATTCTAGGTTTCTCTTTGCCACTAACTGACATTGTGACCCTGAACTAGTGAACATAAGGACCATGCACTTCTGTCTCCTTCTCTCAATTAATAAAGGAGTCAGACCAGATGGTCACGAAGATTTCTTCCAAATCTAAGACATAATCTTTGTGATGGTTGATTTGCATTAATTTTGATTTTAGTGACTGCCGTGAAGCAAACACATGCTACTAAAGGATAAAAAAAAATTGTACCAATCCAGAATCCCGAAAGATCCAAAATGCTGCCTGAGAATTAGGCAATTCCATTATTTCAATTCCAGACTCTTTTTACTACAAGATAAATTATAAAATGTAGAGAATAATCTCTTTAGCAGAGGTCTAAAAACTTTTTTAGTAAAGGGCCAGATAGAAAATATTTTAGGCTTTGTTGCCCATAAAGTCTTTGTTGGAACTTCTCAAGTCTGCCGTTGTGATGCAAGAGTGACCACATGGAATATAGAAATGAGTTGGGGGACAGGGGGGGCAGTTTCAAAAACTTTACAAACCAGGCAATAGGCAGCATTTGTCTCACAGGCTAGAGTTTGCCAATCCTAGATATTAATATAAGGACCTTAATATAAGCATCTTAATAGAATCAGATAATAATACAGAGTTAGAAAGTCATATTCATCTGCTTCACATTTAACGCTCGCTTTCCTGTAGCCTAACAGCGACTAACAATGAGATCTAATGCTGTCTATTCTTATATCCTAAGTAAGTCGTCTTTTCTCGTTCCACTGCTTCCACTCCAGTGCAAGCCCTAACATCTCTTGCTTGGATTACTACAGCATGCTTTAGTTTTTGCCCTGTTGCAATCTATTCTCTACCCAGCAGCCAGAAAGATTTCCTGAATGAAGGAATCAGATGATTTCAATGCCTGCTTAAAAATTAAAACCCTTCATGGCTTCTGGGACCCCTTACCACGGCCTCCCAGGCCTTCTCAGGCCCTCCATGATCTGCCCTCTCTCCAACTTGATCCCAAGTCACTCTTCCTCTCACTTTCAATGCTCCAAGTTGTCTTTCTGTGTCTTGAACACACTAAGCTCATTCCTGTCACAAGGTGTCTGCATTTATCAGACCCTCGGACTGGAATGCCTCCTTTACAGAGCATCACATGGCTGCTTCTTGTTCAACATTTATGTCTCACTTCAAATATCACCTCCTTGAAGAGGCCTTCTCTGACCACATATCCTTCCCCTCATCATTTCACAAACTATTGCACTTTTATATTTCTTCCGAAAACTTATCAGCATTTGGGATGATACTACCTATGTATCCGTTCACGTGTTTATTGTCTGTCAATTCCAATATATTGTGAGTTCTGTAATAGCAATGATTTTATCTCATTCATCTCTGTATCTCCAGCACCTAGAATAGTGCTTGACATTTAATAGGCACTCAGTATGAATGGAATACATGAACAAATTATTCTTTGATATTTTGTGTTTTTAAGAGCCCATTTTTTTCCTTAAAATGGAATTATGCTGTGTACTTGTGTTTCTTAACTGTTGTAACAAACGGCCCCCAAATGGTTCTGACACAGTAAAAAGTGTATTTTTGCTCATATACAAAACTGAGCAGATAGCTTTACAGTCCCCTTCATCTGGTCATTCAGAAGCCCAGGATAGCAGAGTCTCTGCCATCTTAAACAGGTGGCTTTCCACGTTGTCCTGAGGTCTCTCTACTTGAGCCAGCCTGACGATAAAGAGTATTAAAAAATAATAATAAATTCCAGTGGATATTTGGGGGAATAAACTTGTAGGCACATGTCAACTCTGCTCATATTTTATTGACTTGAATTCAGGCATACTGCTACACCTACATGCAAGGATTTCTGGGAATGTACTTGCTGCCTGGGCCGACCCTCCCGAGTGAGAACTACCCTACTGGAATGGGAGCACAGATTATTGCTGGACGGCTAACCACCTCTGCCAGAGTTCCCATTTATAAACTACAGCACCTCCACATTCACCTGCCAACCAGCTTATTTTTAACATCTTTATTGGAGTATAATTGCTTTACATTGTTGTCAGTTGCTGCTGTATAACAAAGTGAATCAGCTATACATATATATACATATATATATATATAATCCCATATGCTCTCCCTCTTGTCTCTCCCTCTCACCCTCCCTATCCTACCCCTCTAGGTGGTAATAAAGCACTAAGCTGATCTCCCTGTGCTATGCGGCTGCTTCCCACTAGCTATCTATTTTACATTTGTTAGTGCATGTATGTCCATGCTGCTCTCTCCCTTCATCCCAGGTTACCCCTCCCCCTCCCCACGTCCTCAAGTCCATTCTCTACATCTGTGGCTTTATTCCAGTCCTGCCCCTAGGTGCTTTAGAAAGTTTTTTTTTTTTGGATTCGATATATATGTGTCAGCATATTGTATTTGTTTTTCTCTTTCTTACGTCAGTCTGTATCACCTCACTACAAATAACTCAATTTCCTCTCTTTTTATGGATGAAAAATATTCTCTTGTATATATGTGCCATATCTTTATCCATTCATCTGTCAATGGACACTTAGGTTGCTTCCATGTACTGGCTATTGTAAATAATGCTGCAGTGAACATTGTTGTACATGACTCTTTTTGAATTATGGTTTTCTCAGGGTATATGTCCAGTAGTGGGTTTGATGGGTGGTCATACACTAGTTCTATTTTTAGTTTTTTAAGGAACCTCCATACTGTTCTCCATAGTGGCTGTATCCATTTACATTCCCATCAACAGTGCAAGAGGGTTCCCTTTTCTCCACACCCTCTCCAGCATATACTGTTGTAGATTTTTTGATGATGGCCATTCTGACTGGAGTGAGGTGATACCTCATTGTAGTTTTGATTTGCATTTCCCTAATGATTAGTGATGTTGAGCATTCTTATACGTGTTTGTTGGCAATCTGCATATCTTCTTTGGAGAAAAGTCTGTTTAGGTCTGCCCATTTTTTGATTGGGTATTTTTTTTATATTAAGCTGCTTGTATACTTTGGAGATTAATCCTTTGTCATTTGTTTCATTTGCAAATATTTTCTCCCATTCTGAGGGTTGTCTTTCACTCTTATTTATGGTTTCCTTGGCTGTGCAAAGGCTTTTAAGTTTCATTAGATCCCATTTGTTTATTTTTCGTTTTATTTCCATTTCTCTAGGAGATGGGTCAAAAAGGATCTTGCTGTGATTTATGTCATAGAATGTTCTGCCTATGTTTTCCTCTAAGAGTTTTATAATGTCTGGTCTTACATTTCGGTCTTTAATCCATTCTGAGTTTATCTTTGTGTATGGTGTTAGAGAGTGTTCTAATTTCACTCTTTTACATATAGCAGTCCAGTTTTCCCAGCACCACTTATTGAAGAGGCTGGCTTTTCTCCATTGTATATTCTTCCATCCTTTATTAAAGATAAGGTGACCATGTGTATGTGGGTATATCTCTGGGCGTTCTATCATGTTCCATTGATCTATATTTCTGTTTTTGTGCCAGTACCATACTGTCTTCATCACTGTAGCTTTGTAGTATAGTCTGAAGTCAGGGAGCCTGATTCCTCCAGCTCCATTTTTCGTTCTCAAGATTCCTTTGGCTATTCGGGGTCTTTGGTGTTTCCATGCAAATTGTGAAATTTTTTGTTCTAGTTCTGTGAAAAATGCCAGTGGTAGTTTCATAGGGATTGCATTGAATCTGTAGATTGCTTTGGGTAGTAGAGTCATTTTCACAATGTTGATTCTTCCAATCCAAGGGCATGGTGTATCTCCCCATCTCTTTGTATCATCTTTAATTTCTTTCATCAGTGTCTTAAAGTTTTCTGCATACAGGTCTTTTATCTCCTTAGGTAGTTTATTGCTAGGTATTTTATTCTTTTTGTTGCAATGGTAAATGGGAGTGTTTCCTTAATTTCTCTTTCAGGTTTTTCAACACTAGTGCATAGGAATGCAAGAGATTTCTGTGCATTAATTTTGTATCCTGCTATTTTACCAAATTCATTGATTAGCTCTAGTAGTTTTCTGGTAGCATCTTTAGGATTCTCTATGTATAGTATCATGTCATCTGCAAACAGTGACAGCTTTACTTCTTCTTTTCTGATTTGGATTCCTTTCATTTCTTTTACAGCTCTGATGGCTGTGGCTAAAGCTTCCAAAACTATGTTGAATAACAGTGGTGAGAGTGGACGACCTTGTCTTGTTCCTGATCTTAGAGGAAATGTTTTCAGTTTTTCACCATGGAGAACGATGTTGGCTGTGGGTTTGTCATATATGGCCTTTATTATGTTGAGGTAAGTTCCCTCTATGCCTACTTTCTGGAGAGTTTTTATCATAAATGGATGTTGAATTTTGTTGAAAGCTTTTTCTCCATCTGAGATGATCATATGGTTATTATTCTTCAATTTGTCAATATTATGTTTCTCATCGATTGATTTGTGTATATTGAAGAATCCTTGCATTCCTGGAAAAAACCCCACTTGATCATGGTGTATGATCCTTTTAATGTGCTGTTGGATTCTGTTTGCTAGTATTTTGTTGAGCATTTTTGCATCTATGTTCATCAGTGATATTGGCCTGTAGTTTTCTTTCTTTGTGACATCTTTGGTTTTGGTATCAGGATGATGGTGGCCCCATAGAATGCGTTTGGGAGTGTTCCTCCCTCTGCTATATTTTGGAAGAGTTTGAGAAGGATAGGTGTTAGCTCTTCTCTAAATGTTTGATAGAATTCGCCTGTGAATCCATCTGGTCCTGAGCTTTTTGTTTGCTGGAAGATTTCTAATCACAGTTTCAATTTCAGTGCCTGTGATTGGTTTGTTTATATTTTCTATTTCTTCCTGGTTCAGTCTCAGAAGCTTTTGCTTTTCTAAGAATTTGGCCATTTTTTCCAGGTTGTCCGCTTTATTGGCATATAGTTGCTTGTAGTAATCTCTCATGATCCTTTGTATTTCTGCAGCATCAGTTGTTACTTCTCCTTTTTCATTTCTAATTCTATTGATTTGAGTTTTCTCCCTTTTTTTTTCTTGATGAGTCTGGCTAATGGTTTATCAATTTTATCTTTTCAAAGAAACAGCTTTTAGTTTTATTGATCTTTGCAATCATTTCCTTCATTTGTTTTTCATTTATTTCTGATCTGATCTTTATGATTTCTTTCCTTCTGCTAACTCTGGGGGTTTTTCTTTCTCTAATTGCTTTAGGTGTAAGGTTAGGTTGTTTATTTGAGATGTTTCTTGTTTCTTGAGATAGTATTGTATTGCTATAAACTTCCCTTTTACAACTGCTTTTGCTGCATGCCATAGGTTTTGGGATATCGTGTTTTCATTGTCATTTGTGTCTAGGTATTTTTTGATTTCCTCTTTGATTTCTTCAGTCACCTCTTGGTTTTTTAGTAGCGTATTGTTTAACCTCCATGTGTTTGTATTTTTTACAGTTTTATTCCTATAATTGATATCTAGTCTCATAGCATTGTGGTGGTCAGAAAAGATACGTGATACGATTTCAATTTTCTTAAATTTACCAAGGCTTGATTTGTGACCCAAGATATGATCTATCGTGGAGAATGTTCCATGAGCACTTGAGAAGAAAGTGCATTCTGTTGTTTTTGGATGCAATGTCCTAAAAATATCAATTAAGTCCATCTTGTTTAATGTATCAATTAAAGCTTGTGTTTCCTTATTTACTTTCATTTTGAATGCTCTGTCCATTGGTGAAAGTGGGGTGTTAAAGTCCCCTACACTATTGTGTTACTGTCGACTTCCCCTTTTATGGCTGTTAGTATTTGCCTTATGTATTAAGGTGCTCCTATGTTGGGTGCATAAATATTTACAATTGTTATATCTTCTTCTTGGATAGATCCCTTGATCATTATGTAGTGTCCTTCTTTGTCTCTTGTAATAGTCTTTGTTTTAAAGTCTATTTTGTCTGATATGAGAATTGCTACTCCAGCTTTCTTTTGATTTCCATTTGCATGGAATATCTTTTTCCATCCCCTCACTTTCAGTCTGTACGTGTCCCTAGGTCTGAAGTGGGTCTCTTGTAGACAGCATATATACGGGTCTTGTTTTTGTATACATTCAGCCAATCTATGTCTTTTGGTGGGAGCATTTAATCCATTTACATTTAAAGTAATTATCAATATGTATGTTACTATTACCATTTTCTTAATTGTTTTGGGTTTTTTATTGTAGGTCTTTTCCTTCGCTGTTTCCTGTCTAGAGAAGTTCCTTTAGCATTTGTTGTAAAGCTGGTTTGGTGGTGCTCAATTCTCTTAGCTTTTGCTTATTTGTAAAGGTTTCAATTTCTCCGTCGAATCTGAATGAGATCCTTGCTGGGTAAAGTAATCTTGGTTGCTGTTTCTTCCCTTTCATCACTTTAAAGATGTCCTGCCAGTCCCTTCTGGCTTGCAGAGTTTCTGCTGAAAGATCAGCTTTTAATATTATGGGGATTCCCTTGTATGTTATTTGTTGCTTTTCCCTTGCTGCTTTTAATATTTTTTCTTTGTTTAATTTTTGATAGTTTGATTAGTATGTGTCTTGGCATGTTTCTCCTTGGATTTATCCTGTATGGGACTCTGCACTTCCTGGACTTGATTGACTATTTCCTTTCCCATATTAGGGAAGTTTTCAACTATAATCTCTTCAAATATTTTCTCAGTCCCTTTCTTTTTCTCTTCTTCTGGGACCCCTATAATTTGAATATTGGTGCATTTAATGTTGTCTCAAGAGGTCTCTGAGACTGTCCTCAATTCTTTTTATTCTTTTTTCTTTATTCTGCTGTGTGGTAGTTATTTCCATTATTTTATCTTCCAGGTCACTTATCTGTTCTTCTGCCTCAATTATTTTGCTATTGATTCCTTCTAGAGAATTTTTAATTTCGTTTATTGTGCTGTTCATCATTGTTTGTTTGCTCTTTAGTTTTTCCTGTTCTTTGTTAAACGTTTCTTGTATGTTCTCCGTTCTATTTCCAAGATTTTGGATCATCTTTATTATCATTACTCTGAATTCTTTTTCAAGTAAACTGCCTATTTCCTCTGCATTTGTTTGGTCTGGTGGGTTTTTACCTTACTCCTTCATCTGCTGCGTATTTCTCTGTCTTCTCATTTTCCTTAACTTACTGTGTTTGGGGTCTCTTTTTGCAGGCTTCAGGTTCCTAGTTCCTGTTGTTTTTGGTGTCTGCCCCCAGTGGGTAACGCTGGTTCAGTGGGTTGTGTAGGCTTCCGGGTGGAGGGGACTGGTGTCTGTGTTCTGGTGGATGAGGCTGGATCTTGTCTGGTGGGAAGGACCTTGTCCAGTAGTGTGTTTTGGGGTGTCTATGAACTTAGTCTGACTTTAGGCAGCCTCTCTGGTAATGGTTGGGGCTGTGTTCCTGTTTTGCTAGTTGTTTGGCATGGGGTGTCCAGCACTAGAGCTTGCTAGTTGTTGAGTGGAGCTGGGTCTTAGCCTTGAGACAGAGATCTCTTGGAGAGTTCCTGCCGATTGATATTACGTGGGCCCAGGAGGTCTCTGGTGGTCTAATGTCCTGCACTTGGCTCTCCCACCTTGGAGGCTCAGGACTGACACCCGGCTGGAGCACCAAGACCCTGTCAGCCACACGGCTAATTCATGACATGGAAATTGGTGTGAAATTACTGCTACTCTAGAATATGACTGGTGCAGTTCTTAGAATGTAGAGTCAGGATTTTTCTGCATAAAATTCTTCAGTGTAATGCTAATTCCATTGCTGTCTGAAGAAGGAGGCAGTAGGTCTTTGTTCAGGACTTGTCTTGTGTGGCAGCAAGATGAGTAGATCTCCACAACTGCCAGGATCTTAGCTTATGTAGAGGTCTGAACTGGGTTCACTAGCATATACTGTCCAGATTGTCTCAGCACACATGGTTCTCTCGAGGCTGCATCCATGAAAATAGCTCCCACTGTAGAAATGTTACCAACCCTCCCTAGTCGTGCCCCACCAAGGGTCCACCTGCCTGGTGTCACTGCAGCCAATAGAATGAGAGTGAGTTCAGTTCAGAAGCAAAGGAATGCTTTGTTTTTTGATCAAAGAATGGAGAGGCGTGTGCTCATGCTCTAGAGTATATGCTCTCTGCTGGGCTCCGTGGGTGGGGCTGCTTTATTTGCCCCAGCCAGCTTTAAATGTGGTAGCTACAGAGCTAATGCCATAGAATGAGAATACACATACAAGCAATTTTCAAAAAGTCTACAGCAATTTAAACTTAAAAAAATAAAATTAAAAATGCTGGATATAAATCTTGATCCTTACAACTAATTTTTACATTTTTACCTTTTCTATACCCGGACTCAGGTGCTTTCTAAGTTTCACCTGACTTTGCCTAAAATTCTTTCAGTGCTATGTCCCAGACCCCCAAATTTTATCTTCCATGTTTCATTTTCTCTGACAAGCTAAGAAGTCATCCACGTGATTCTCTAGGTTCATTCTCTCTCCCACCTCCCCAGTGTGGTTTTCTACAACTTTCTCAAGATTTAATCTGGAAAAGTCACAATTTGTACTTAAAATGTTCACAAAATAGCTATGATATATGTATATAAATTATCCAAATGTTTTTTAAAATGTTCTATCTCTCAGGAAAATGTATAGTTTTATATTACTCTTTTTTATTATCTGCATTTTTTAAATATTCCACATAAATTTTATAAGCAAAAACAAAATATACGGTAACTGACTTTCAATCAACTTTAAAGCCCTAGTGTCACCTCTACTTCCCCTTATGCAATTCACAATGCCTTATTTGAGGTTTTCCTGCTTTTGCTGTATTTTTAAAGAAACTTCACTTCTTGAAAGAGAAGAAATTAGCTTCTGAAATTCTGCATCTTGTATCTTCCTTTAATCATGTAACATGTTTGCCTGGCTTTAATATAAAGAAAGATAGATTTGTTTTAACATCTTTATTGGAGTATGATTGCTTTACAATGGTGTGTTAGTTTCTGCTTTATAACAAAGTGAATCAGCTATATATATACATATATCCCCATATCTCCTCCCTCTTGCATCTCCCTCCCACCCTCCCTATCCCACCCCTAAGAAAGGTAGATTTTTATAGCTACAAAATCCAACATAGAATGGGACATTGAACAAGATTTTAGCTTGTCTCTTTATATCACTAATAGGATTTTATTTATACATGAACAATTCAGAAACCTCATTTTAAGTAGCAGTGTCAACTGCCTCTCTCTAATTTTCTCAGAACTGCCAAAATGAAGCAAGACTGAAAAAACTTACTTAGCTTTTCCCTTTCCCTCCATTTAAGGGATCATGGCTATTATCAAACATTAGGCAATAGAAAGAAAAAGCCAAAAGATAAATAATCTAACAAATGGACAATTGGTTTCTGAATGATGAAGGAGGATTTACACTATGTGGCACTTGATATCACATGGTCTTCAAGTTGAACAACTAATTATTGAACAGCTAGAAACTACTTCTCTCTGTCTCTCCCCAGACCTTATAAACAGTAGGCAAATGAGTCCCCAGATTCAAAACTGCATTTGGTCTTAGTTCATCCTCCAAAAATAGGCCTTTGTTACCCTTCCTAAATTGAAGAATCTCAATGTGTAAACAAAAGTAAAATGTCATTTTGATGTCTTTTCAGGTGACCCATAGAGACTGGTTGAACAGTTCAAACCCATGTAGTACAGGGCCCCTTCCACATTTCAGTACCATGGAGGCAAAAGTACGGCTCCCTCTCCTTGACCTCTTCCCATTCACAGCTCTCCAAACCAAGTCAACATCCTTCCACCCAGAGGTTTTATATATATACACACCCATGCACACTTGCATGGACTTTTTCATATAGCATGACATGACTGGAGTTATTTATGGCCACAGAAGACTAGATCTGGGTGCATTGCCAAGGTTTCCATTCATCAAAATGGCAGCATGATGGTGCTAGGTTAAACCTCTTGCTCATAGTTTAACCCATTAGAGATCATGGATCCTTAGAGAATCTGATGAAAGCTGTAGAGCCTGTCCTCATATCTGCAGTTATGCACACGCGCGCGCACACACACACACACACACACACATGCGCAATGTGATATCCGATTCAGAGTGTTCGCAAACTTCCTTGAGGCCCATAAATCCCCAACTTTAGAATTTTGAATCCCAAATTTAAGAAGCAATAGTTCCAGCTGTGTGACAAAATCAGTATCAGGCCATAATCTAGTCTCTTCCTTAAGGAACCAACCCCACCACTTTTTTCTTAAATTTCATTTTAGACATTAGATATTGAGACACTTGATTTATCTCATTCTTCCCCTTTCCTGTTTCTCTCAATACCCATGTATGTATTCTTCTGACTCTCTGTTCTCAACATCTTAATCTCTTTTGCAGTGTTTGTCTCTATCTGTAGCTCTCTTCACCCCCCACCCCACATATACACACAAAGATGGATGTCATTTGTGAGTTCTATCATAAGTCTGATTTAAGAATATGATACTTGTTTTAACACCATAGGCTGCATCTCCAGAATTGCTCTACTCCATACTCATTCAATTAATTCTAATTATTCCAGGTCATTTACATTCTTTCTATTGTTTTACTCTTGCTGAATAACAATCACTCCATCTGGACTGTCATAGTTTAGTGAATGTGAAGTTCCGAATGTAAAAGTTCCTTACTAACACAAATTAGGTATTTTTTCGGTCTTCACATTGTGGCATGGCATAGCATCCTCCAGTGCACTGACTGCTATTTGAATCCTCAAGCATATTTAAACATGTCTACCTAAAAGTGACATGTACAATAATACATGAATCAGATTTCCTGTACTGATTTCTTTATTTTCTCTCCCCAGCAACGAAACATCACTGTGTGGTTATGCATGTGGAACTACCGCTTGCACATTTCTATGTAAAATATAAAAAGGAACTTGCTCATGTGCACACGTACACAGAAACACACACACACACTCACACACATACAGACTTGTGGTAAGTCTGTAGAAGTGGGAGATTAGAGTGAGTTGAATGACTGCAGAAAGGAATTATTGATTCCAGTTGACTAAATCAACATAAAGCATGGGAACTCACCTTAGAACCAAACGAAACTTCATCACTGTAAAGAATATCAACATCCTGTAGTGCCTTCATGGACATTCCTATTTTTTTTGTCTCCCTCTTTCCTCACTCTGTACATCTACATGTGTACAGTGCCCCTCATCCATAATCTGCATGTCCAATCACCCAGTGGTAATTGCGATTTGACTGTTACTAAGCTAATATAGTTATAAATCTCATTTTCAGGTATTAACTGCAACCACACTATTAGATAGCTATTTTTTCCCTATCTTAGTGATGACTTGGCTGTGCCATATTCCTCTACCTATGGCCACGGCAGCCCCTCTCCATGGCTATAGCTCTCCACATGTTGTGGTAACCATTTCTTCCAGTTGCCCCCTCAAGCCTAAGGGAAGTAAAGGAGCTTCTAATTTTGCTAGTCCTAGATGCTTCCTTATTCCTTGTTCAATCTCTCAACCCTGCCTGTTCATCTTCATTAATAAAGAGCCCCTTCATTAAACTCTTCTCATTAACCAAGTTAAAGAAGCACAGGCTTTATTCAACAGCACAAAGGTAAACACTAAGAAAAATGATACATTTAACTAAAAGATGGGTAGAGAAGAAGGATAGGAAATGAAGAAATACCCTAATCTTATCATTGCTTCCAGTAAGGAGTCAATGGAGACCATCTAAAACCAAGCATTACAGCTCTTTTAAAAGTTATAGTTGTGGGCTTCCCTGGTGGCGCTGTGGTTGAGAGTCCGCCTGCCGATGCAGGGGACACAGGTTCATGCCCCGGTCTGGGAAGATCCCACATGCCGTGGAGCGGCTGGGCCCGTGAGCCATGGCCGCTGAGCCTGCGTGTCCGGAGCCAGTGCTCCGCAACGGGAGAGGCCACAACTGTGAGAGGCCCGCATACCGCAAAAAAAAAAAAAAAAAAAAAAAAAAAAGTTATAGTTGTAACGATCATTTCTTTACAAACAAAAAACGATACACAAAACAAGGCTGGTCAAACAGGCAATTCAGTGAAGTTTTTAAAACAGAGAGAATAGGGACCTCCCTGGTAGTGCAGTGGTTAGGAATCCGCCTGCCAATGCAGGGGACACGGATTCGATCCCTGGTCCGGAAAGATCCCACGTGCCATGGAGCAACTAAGCCCGTGCGCCACAATTACTGAGACTGTGCTCTAGAGCCCACAAGCCACAACTACTGAAGCCCACACACCTAGAGCCTGTGCTCCGCAACAAGAGAAGCCACTGCAATGAGAAGCCTGTGCACTGCAATGAAGAGTAGCCCCCACTGGCTTCAACTAGACAAAGCCCAGGCATAGCAACGAAGACCCAACACGGCCAAAAATAAATAATTTTTTTAAAAAAACAGAATAACTTAATAAGACAAAACTAAGATCAAAAGTATTTGTGATATGAGAATGTATTAAACTTGACAGCATAAAGAGATGTTTATACTGAATTACAAAGCCTTCTGTTAGCCTGTGACAATTACAAGGCCAGCCCAGATTCAGGGATGGGGGAGTGACTTTACTGACAAGAACTGCAGGTCCCATGGTAAATCGTGTGGCCAGAGTCAAAAGGGAACCGCTCTGACCACTAGAGAAGGGAACCGCTCTGACCACTGGAGTGGGCCAGGACCACTGCCCCTTCAATCAGCCATGTTACTCATTTGCCAAACTGCTTTCCAAAAGACTGGAAACAATTTACCTTTACCTCAACAATGTATCAGAATTGGGACTTCCCTGATGGCTCAGTGGTTAAGAATCCACCTGCCAATGCAAAACACACGAGTTCGAGCCCTGGTCCAGGAAGGTCCTACATGCTGCGGAACAACTAAGCCTGCGAGACAAAACTACTGAGCCTGCGCTCTAGAGCCCACGAGCCACAACTACAGAGCCTGCATGCCACAACTACTGAAGCCCACATGCCCTAGAGACCATGCTGCGCAACAACAGAAACCACTGCAATGAGAATCCTGCACACCACAATGAAGAGTAGCCCCTACTCTCCGCAACTAGAGAAAAGAAAGCCCGCATGCAGCAAGAAAGACCCAACACAGCCAAAAATTAATTTAATTGATTTAATTAATTACAAAATAACAAAAAAAACAATGTTTCAGAATTTATTTCACCACACAGGTTGTTTTGTTTTCTTTGGAGATTGTTTGGTGTGTTTTTTTAATAGGCTTGTATTCCTAATCTTCACTTACTTCTCTTCTGCACTTTTACTGTAAGGTATATTTCTAAGAATTTTATCCTTTCACTGATTTCTGAATATTAATTCGTGCCTATGTATACTACTAAATTCTCTTATTGTTTGAGTGATTTTTCAGCATGGATTTTTCCAAGCATATGCTCATATGATCAAAGAACAATTTTACATCTCCTTGCCAACTTTTTACCTCAAGTGCAATATCATATCCTGTAGTTTAATTGTGTAAACTACTATCCCCAAAACATAGTTAAATAATAGTCATGTTAGTGGACACATATGCTTTATTGCTTACTTTAATGAAAATGCTTCTAATATTTCTTAATTAAAAACTTGCTGCGCTTCCCTGGTGGTGCAGTGGTTGAGAGTCTGCCTGCTGATGCAGGGGACACGGGTTCATGTCCCGGTCCGGGAAGATCCCACATGCCGCGGAGCGGCTGGGCCCATGAGCCATGGCCGCTGAGCCGGCGCGTCCGGAGATTGTGCTCCGCAACGGGAGAGGCCACAACAGTGAGAGGCCTGCGTACAGCAAAAATAAAAACAAAAAAAAAAAAACAACTTGCTGGCTTTAAGATAAGGATATATTTTATCTTAAAGGCTTTAAAAACCTTTCATACCCAGTAATCTAGTAGTTCCTAAGGTATAGGCCTGTAATGTGGTTTAGAATTAATTCATAGATAGCAACTATTAGCAAAAACAATTGGAAAATCATCTGCTTCTTGAAATGAACTCTAAGAAAATAAAGTCAGCTATATAAAAGAGTTGTATATAAAGATTTTTAGCCCTGTGTGTATCATAGTAGGACAATCTAGTGCCATGAACTAGAGGTATGATTCAGTGAACCAGTGTTAATTGTGCCACCAACTACAGGGAATATGACAGTCATTAAGACATACATTTAAGAACTAAGTAGTGACATTATTAAATAAAAAATATAAATTATATTGTTAAGCATAAATATGTAAAAGTACATATAGAAAAACAACATATGAAAAATCATGTAGCTTTAGCTTTAACTAATAGAACTATAATGTTTCATCTTTTTTTGTACTTCTCTGTGTTTTAAAACTTTTCTTTAATGAGAATATATTGCTTTTATACTAGAAAGTAAACAGTAAAATTTGTTGAATGCAGGGAATTTGGTATCAATAAGGAGGCCAAGCATAAACTACTCCAACACTCTGAAGTTACTTTAGTTTTAGATTTAAGCAAAAGAATTACAACCAATTGTTGACAAATGATATATGCAGTTAATTGTCAGTTAATTAGTTGGGCTTATTTTTTTCAAAGTTACTTGGCAAGAGCTGCAACAGAATTAGTCACACTAACCAGATATTTCGGGCATTCATATGCTCAGCTACAGAGCAAGGCTGTAGAAGGTGATTCTTTTACTCTAGAAACCAGAGCAACAGTTACAATGGGTGCCTGGTTGTGTCCATTTGATTGTAGGCGGAAGAGTGATGTCAAGTCTTCACATTTACATTTTCTTCCCCAAATACGTAAACATACTCTTACTCTTCTTCCTTTCCCACCCTTACACTTTATAATTATCTAATGTAAGCTTCACATTTCTGCTCTGTTTTGCAGTCATATTTATCTTTGAGGGGCAATTAATCATGGCAAGGGAAATGGTGATGCAGGAAAGACTTACCAGACAGAGGGAGTTTCTCACAATTCATTTGAGTCCACTCCTTTTTCTTTTGTCCTCTCTGGGTTTTATTGCCTTTATAGCAGGTTGCACCTATGCAATGAAAATCATTCCATTTAAAGATGGCGTCCAATGAAAGAAGAATGGATAAAGATGTGTTACATATATACAATGGAATATTAGCCATCAAAAGGAACAAAATTGGGTCATTTGTAGAGATGTGGATGTACCTAGAGTCTGTCATACAGAGTGAAGTAAGCCAGAAAGAAAAAAACAAATATTGTATATTAATTCATATATGTGGAATCTAGAAAAATGGTACAGATGAACCTATTTGCAGGGCAGGAATAGAGACGTAGACATACAGAACAGACATGTGGACAAAGTGGGGGAAGGGGAGGGTGGGACTAATTGGGAGATTAGGTTTAACATATATACACCACCGTGTGAAAAATAGATAGCTAGTGGGAACCTGCTGTGTAGCACAGGGAGCTCAGCTCTGCTCTGTGATGACCTAGATGGGTGGGATGGGGTGGGGACTGGGAGGGAGGTCCAAGAGGGAGGGGATATAAGTGTACATATAGCTGATTCACTTCATTGTGCAGCAGAAACTAACACAACATTGTAAAACAATTATACTCCAATAAAAAAGTTTAAAAAATAAAATAAAGATGACTAAAAATAATTATTCAATCAAAATAGCCTGCTCAAGTGTCTATCACCTTTCAGTTTTGTGTCTGTCATTTTGGTCTTTTATACTAACAAGTTTTTCTCTGATAAAATTTCTAGGTCTTATGCTCCAATTCTCATTTGCACATTGCTTTTCACATTGGCAGCTTGCCTTTCCATTGTTTTTCAACTGAATACTTTTATAAATTAGTCAGAGCTTTACATATTAACAACCTGACAGCTCTTTCTTTGTGTACTATCTCGCTGACATGAATATAACTTTGATTTGATGTTGAAGGACAAATCTGTGCCATTGGTGAATTTCCCAATGTACTTCATAACAGGAATATCACTCAAAGGTAGCCATGAAGTTACCCATGCGATTGATTCTGTGTCGGTAGAATTCAGCCACAGACCCAGGCAGGACTAGGATACTTGATAATTATTTAATGAAAACATGTAACATTTAAATGCCATTTACAGCATACTTTCACATTCATACCTTATTCTATCTTTCAAATGACCTTGAGACTGAGGTATCATTGTTGCTAATAGCATATGAGAGCCAAAGAGCCTGAGAAGGAAAGAGGTTGAGTAGCTGCTTTCCAAAGCCAGTCAATTAACAAATGGCAGAAAAGACATTATTTTTCAATCGAATTCTTATCATCATGTATGGGCAGTAACACCTGCTCCTGCAAAGTAAACCTATTAAATTTTAATAGCAACAATATGATCCTGTTACTGTGTTTATGTTGAAGCAAGGCTACTGACTGGTCTACCGTTAATATATTTTATTCATTCTTGTATCTTGTATATGTGCTGTCTTTGTATAATTGAAACCAAGCTATATGCATAATTATACATTTCTTTTCCATTTAAATTGTAGCATGCTCTCTGCAAACATCATTTTTAAAGTCTCCATAATTGCTCATCTCAATTATTTAACCATATCCTTAATCATTTAAGCCTTACTGTTAATCATATAAATGCATGTGTGTGTTTCCAGGATCATTTCTATGCATGAGGCATTTCACCTTATTTCCTTAGATAAATTTCTATCAGTGAGTGGGAAAGTACTACTACTTTTTAGGTTTTCAATACACTTCAGAAAATTGCTTTCCAAAGGGCTGTGTGATTTACATTCCCACAGCAGTTTATGAAAACATACTCTTGCAAGTATCATTATTCACATTTTTTAAAATTCAGATAAGTTCATAGTCCAAACATGTTATTTTGTTGTTTCAATTGACACATTATGACTTGTTACTTAATATTTTCTCATATGTATATAGCATTTTGCCACTATTTTCACTATTTGTTTGGCGACTACTTATTTTTTGGAATCTTAGTGTGTCTTAATTTAAGTGCACAATTTATTACGTGTGCCTTGTATGTTTGCTTATCAAACATTTTAACCCTGACTCTGTAATATGTATTATAAATGTTCTCCAAATGTGTAGTCTGCTTAACAAATCTGTCTTTTAATTTTGAGCAACAGATTTTTTAAAAAACGTTTAATTGTAGTGCAATCTACTACCATTGCCAAGGTAATTTCTTTCATTGCTTTTCAAAATAGAAGATGTCCACACAGAGGGTTGATAAATATTTATTTATATTTTTCTGCTCTTTCATGGTTTGGAGTTTTATTAAACCTATTACTTTAAAACTTTCATTGAATATATTCTAGTGCTATTGAAAAAAACTTGCCTTGGTTAATTATTTAATAATTGATATTGATTAATCAACAGTCTTAATATGATTTATTGAGTGATCCACATGTCTCTCATTGATTTGTGATGTTTAATCATCATATAATTGTCGTTTACATAAAAGAGTCTCTTTTGGTCCATTTATTTTGTCATTTTTGTTTAGCATAATGCCATTTTTATAGTTTAAATTATTACAGCATACAAAGAATTTAATATCTGAAGAATCTATTCCCTGTTTAATACTTTTATTTCCACATGTTCTTATCTGTTCAACCTTATGGAAAAATGTTCATTCCACACTTATTTACGTTTTCAAGATCTAAGAAAATCCATAAAAATAAATCCGTTTGTGAACTACATATTCTTCTCTGTTTGGGAAACCTCTTATATTTCTTATGAAGTTTTGCAGGATTCTTCATTAGATATTGCTAATATCTGTGACTTTTTTTCTCAAAAATATGGGGGAAAATAGACATACTTGCTCTGGGACTCTTCAGTATATTTTATTTTTAAATTTAAAGCCTTTTACCATGAAAGTAATACACAAATTTATTTGAAAAATACAAACTACAAAAAACATTTTTTTTCCTCAATATCACCTACAAATGTGACTACTACTAAGCATTTTTTTTTTTTTTTTTTTTTTTTTTTTTAATGCGTTACGCGGGCCTCTCACTGTTGTGGCCTCTCCCGTTGCGGAGGACAGGCTCCGGACGCGCAGGCTCAGCGGCCATGGCTCATGGGCCCAGCCGCTCCGCGGCATGTGGGATCTTCCCAGACCGGGGCACGAACCCGTGTCCCCTGCATCGGCAGGCGGACTCTCAACCACTGCGCCACCAGGGAAGCCCCCTACTAAGCATTTTTAGGTATCTTACCACAAATTTTCTACATAATGCCTGATGTCTATATACACACAAACCCACATGCACACAGATATACAAACATATGTATGTATGTGTATATACATACATATATATGTATATACACATTTTGGAAATATTGCATACACAGTGTTTTCATTTTGATTTTCTCATGTTGTATTTTGCCTTGGCAATATTTTTATAATTCATTAAACATTTCTATTAGTTGATATTGAGTTGTTTCTTTTTCATTTTTGTGCACATATGTGAGAAATTGATAAATTTTAAATACGGACTGTTTGGGTGCAAGGACAGGTGTTATACTTTTTACATTTTGAAATACTTTACCAATCTACCTTTCAAAGAGGATAGATATGCCAGTTCTGTACCCCAGAAAATAGTGTAGCAAAAATACTCTAGTCCCATATTCTCTACAATAATGTGTATTACAAATATTATATCTAATTATTTAAGTTTGCATTTCTTAACAAGAGTATTTGTATTTCCCCAAGAGTACATTAAAAATTATATATATCATTTTGAAAATACGCATTTGCTATGCAATGCTTTCTCAGTTCTAGCACAAGAGTATTTTTAGATTGTATGGTTCTCTTATTTATCAATCTAAATTTACTTTAAATTATTACTTTAAGAAACTGGCCATGGTCCCTATAAGCTATTTCATATTTTAATGTTTTTGTGACACCAATATATAATATTAAAAAATTAGTAAAAGGTATTTATGAACAATTTAACTTTGTACTTTTACCTTTTATCACCCTTTTGAAAAAGTTTTAATAAAATATTTTTAGAGTAAATCATTAACTTCATACAACATGGACAAGAGTTCTCAAGTTGTCCTGATCTTTTTCTTTTTTAAAAAGAGTGGATGGTAAGAAGCCAGAAGATATGAATACAAACTCTTTGAAAGACGTACAAATCTGCTGGGGTTTTCTCCCAGTGTTAAAATACTTGGTCCTGGCTTTCAGTCATTGTAAGGAAGCTGATGAACAAATGAAGGGCTCCTTACTAAAAGGTTAAAAGTTATGGCCAGCCTCAGACAATGAATGCATCCATAAAAGGTTAAAAGTTATGGCCAGCCTCAGACAACGAATGCATCCAAACACCCAGTGGCCAGACGAGAGGTGGGCCGTAACAGGGAGGGTGACTGCCTTCAGCGAAACACAGCAAACTCGTGACTTGTTTTCCCATGCAGTATTTTTATTACTTCAATTTCTACGGAGAAAAAGGAAGAACATGGCTCGTTTGAGTTCAATTATATCATCTCAAAAGGGTGTCTTAGGTGGTTTCGATGTTTATGAAATAATGATTAAATTTTGTCTTTGTTTAAGCTACCATAACAAAATACCACAGACCAGTTGGCTTAAACAACAAAAATTAATTTTCTCACAGTTCTAGGAGGATGGAAGTCCAAGATCAAGGTGCCAGCGTGCCAAATGCCAAGATGCCAGTTTCTGGTGAGGATTCTCTTCCTGACTTGTAAACAGCCAACTTCTCTTTTTTGTCCTCACATGGTGAGGAGAGAGAGAGAAAATTCTCTGGTATCTCCTCTTATAAGGGCACCAATCCCATCATGAGGACCCTACCCCATCACCTCATCCAAACCTAATTATCTCCCAAAGCCTCGCTCTCCAAAATCTATCAAGCAAATTGGGGAAGAGGGGAGGACACAATTCAGTCTATAGCATTCTGGACCCTGAGCTCCCAAAATTCATGTCCTTCTCACATGCAAAACACATTTACTCCAACCCAACAGCCCAAAAGTCTTAATTTGTTCCAACATCAACTCTCAAGTCTAATGTCTAAAATCTTATCTAAATATCATCTAAGTCAAACATGTGGAGATTAAAGGTACAATTGATCCTGAGGCAAAATATATCTCTAGCTGTGAACTACTAAAAGCAGACAAGTTATGTGCTTCCAAAATACAATGACGGCAGGTTGTGCATTTCTAAGAATTTGTCCATTTCTTCAATATTGCCCATTTTATTGGCATAGAGTTGCTTGTAGTAATCTCTCATGATCTTTTGTATTTCTGCAGTGTCAGTTGTTACTTCTCCTTTTTCATTTCTAATTCTATTGATTTGAGTCTTCTCCCTTTTTTTCTTGATGAGTCTGGCTAATGGTTTATCAATTCTGTTTATCTTCTCAAAGAACCAGCTTTTAGTTTTATTGATCTTTGCTATTGTTTCCTTCATTTCTTTTTCATTTATTTCTGACCTGATTTTTATGATTTCTTTCCTTCTGCTAACTTCGGGGTTTTTTGTTCTTCTTTCTCTAATTGCTTTAGGTGCAAGGTTAGGTTGTTTATTCGAGATGTTTCCTGTTTTTTAAGGTAGGATTGTATTGCTATAAATTTCCTCTTAGAACTGCTTTTGCTACATCCCATAGGTTTTGGGTTGTGTCTCCATTGTCATTTGTGTCTAGGTATTTTTTGATTTCCTCTTTGATTTCTTCAGTGATCACTTCGTTATTAAGTAGTGTATTGTTTAGCCTCCGTGTGTATTTTTTACAGATCTTTTCCTGTAATTAATATCTAGTCTCATAGCGTTGTGGTCGGAAAAGATACTTGATACTGCTGGAGAGGGTGTGGAGAAAAGGGAACACTCTTGCACTGCTGGTGGGAATGTGAACTGGTAGAGCCACTATGGAGAACAGTATGGAGGTTCCTTAAAAAACTACAAATAGAACTACCATATGACCCAGCAATCCCACTACTGGGCATATACCCTGAGAAAACCAGAATTCAAAAAGACTCATGTACCAAAATGTTCATTGCAGCTCTATTTACAATAGCCCGGAGATGGAAACAACCTCAGTGTCCATCATCGGATGAATGGATAAAGAAGATGTGGCACATATATACAATGGAATATTACTCAGCCATAAAAAGAAACGAAATTGAGCTATTTGTAATGAGGTGGATAGGCCTAGAGTCTGTCATACAGAGTGAAGTAAGTCAGAAAGAGAAAGACAAATACTGTATGCTAACACATATATATGGAATTTAAGAAAAAAAATGTCATGAAGAACCTAGGGGTAAGACAGGAATAAAGATGCAGACCTACTAGAGAATGGACTTGAGGATATGGGGAGGGGGAAGGGGAAGCTGTGACAAAATGAGAGAATGGCATGGACATATATACACTACCAAACGTAAAATAGATAGCTAGTGGGAAGCAGCCGCATAGTACAGGGAGATCAGCTTGGTGCTTTGTGACCACCTAGAGGGGTGGGATAGGGAGGGAGGGAGACACAAGAGGGAAGAGATATGGGAACATATGTATATGTATAACTGCTTCACTTTGTTATAAAGCAGAAACTAACACACCATTGTAAAGCAATTATACTCCAATAAAGATGTAAAAAAAAATACAATGATGGAATGAACATATGATAGATATTTCCACTCAAAAAGGGAGCAATCAGGGACTTCCCTGGTGGTGCAGTGGTTAAGAATCTGCCTGCCAATGCAGGGGACACAGGTTTGATCCCTGATCCGGGAAGATCCCACATGTCACAGAGCAACTAAGCCTGCGCGCCACAACTACTGAGCCTGCGCTCTAGAGCCCGTGAGCCACAACTACTGAGTCCATATGCCACAACTACTGAAGCCTGCACACCTACAGCCTGTGTTCTGCAACAAGAGAAGCCACCGCAATGAGAAGCCCGCGCACCGCAGTGAAGAGTAGCCCCCGCTCGCCCCAACTAGAGAAAGCCTGCGTGCAGCAATAAAGACCAAATGCAGCCAAAAATAAATAAATAAATTTTTTTTTTAAAGGGGGAGCAATCAGAAGGAAGAGGTGATGTGCCCCAAGCAAGTTCAAACATAGCAAGGCAAATTCCATTAGATCTTTAGGTTTGAATATAATCCTCTTTGGCTCCATGTCTTGCCTTCTGGCCCCGCTGGGGTGGCAGCGTCACCCCCACGGATCCAGTACCAAAAATCTGTATTAGTGAAGGTTCCCAGAGAAAGAGAACCTGTAGGATATCTATATCTATATCTATATATGTGTAAGTCAGCCAGATGGAGACCCAGGCGAGTTCATGGTATAGTTATAGTTCAAGTCCTAGTCCAAGTCCAAACGCCTGAGAACTGGGAAAGTCAATAGTGCCCAGTCTCAAAGTTGTCAGGCTCAAAATCCAAGAAGAGGCAATTTTTCAGTTCAAGTCCAAAAGCAGGAAAAGACCAATGTCTCAGCTTACACTGTCAGGCAGACTTTTATTCTGGCTTTTTGTTCTACTCAGGTAATCAACTGATTAGATGAGGCCCACACACATTAGAGAGAGCAATAGGCTTTACTCAGTCTACCAATTCAGATATTAGTATCATCCAGATACACCCTACAAAGACATACTCAGAATAATGGGTGGCCAAATGTCTGGGCACCCCATGGCCCAGTCAAGTTAACACATAAAATTAATCACAATGCTCTCCTTGATTTGTGGATTTCCTTTGACTACAAAGAGTGAATTCAGACAAGTATTATGTCTATTTGATGAAATTCACCTTATAAACGCCTGGCTCCGGTTCATACCTTCTGTTTTCGTGAACAGCATAATCTGCTTGCCAGGGTAAGATGCTCAACATACGGATGTTTTAAAATCTCTAGCAAAATGTTTCAATTTTATGCCCTGGAGAAACAACTGTAATTTGTTAGTTTATACCAGTGTTATGGGAAAATGTTACGTAAGTTGATATTTCAAGTAAACATTCCCATCTTTTTATTGACCTTCTAAGGAAAAATTTCTCTTCTACCCTCTTTAGGTCTCTGATTGGGCCTAAGAATTAAACTGACATAAGACAGATTAACAGGAGAAAAGCATAGAAATTTTATTTAGTGATTTTTACATGTCCATGGGAGACTTCACAAGAAAGATGAAGACCCAAAGAAACAGAGCCGAACACTTACATACTAGGTGAGACAAAGAGTGGTAAACAATGAAAAGGTGACAAGAAGAAGGGTTCGGGCTGGGCAGTTAGTTGCGGAAAAGTAACTAGGAAGATTAGGGTTAGTTTAATAAGGTCTGTTTCTATAGATTTCTCTACCTGACTCCCTGTCTCTGCTGATGAGAATATTTTCCTTCCTCCTGGTACAGGTTGAGTACCTGCTTTTAAGAAGAAAAAGGAAGGTCAAAGTGCCCCTCTTGCATCTGCTGTTTTTCAAAATAATCAATATATTAGAATAGCATATCTTGGCATGGCTTGATGTAAACCCCTACAATTTTTATCAATACCTATCCACAAAAGAAAGCTCAACGACAGGGCTTCCCTGGTGGCGCAGTGGTTGAGAGTCCGCCTGCCGATGCAGGGGACATGGGTTCGTGCCCCAGTCCGGGAAAATCCCACATACCGTGGAGCAGCTGGGCCCGTGAGCCATGGCCACTGAGCCTGCGCTCCGCAATGGGAGAGGCCACAAGAGTGAGAGGCCCGCGTACCGCAAAAAAAAAAAAAAAAAAAAAGCTAGCTCAACTACAAAACATCATTAAAATCAAAATTCACCAGTTTACAACATTAAGTCAAATATTAAACTGAGAATATTAATCACTTTATACTAGAAATGGTAGCAGTTTGGTGTTGTGGCTTTCCACAGATCTGTCCTAGGAATCAGACAATCTGGGTTCAAAATACTGTCCTTGAAAAAGTTCCTTGCCTTATCTGATCTCACCTTCCTTGACTCTGAAATGGAGATAAGGCTGTTCAGAGAAGTAAATGAGACAATGTATAGGAACGTCTTTTGTACATTCTGTTTTTAAAAATGCATTATTATAAAGTTTTAAGGATATTTTATTTTATAGAAGTTTTGAAATTATCTTGCAAAGTTTTTGTGTTTCTAATGTCCTTATTTACCATTTGTTGTTCTCCTTGTATATACAGATAATTTCCCAACACAGTTGCAAGTCTCTGTAAAGTTTTCACCTATTCATCCACTAATCCATCAATTCATTAAATACATATACACATACACACACATTCACACACACACAATAAGAGGGAAAGAAAGTATTAGCAAGTACTATGAACAAAAATAAACATGATCCCTACCCTTGAGCAGCTTACAATCTAGTGGAGAAGGAAGATGTTAACCAAATAACCGAATAAATGTAAAATTGCAATGCAGTGATGACATACAAGGATTTCACCTAGCCAGGGAGATTCAGGAAGAACTTCTCTTGGAAAGGGACAATGGAACCAAGATTTATTTGACAGATGAACAGAAATTAACAAAGGAAAACCTGGAGAGAAGAATTGTTTAGTCTCAGTCAAAAACCTGAGGATGGAGCATGGACAGTACACAAGAGAGAAATTCAGCCAGTAGATTTGGAATGAAGAAAGCTTGAATGAGGGGATGAAATCAGATTGAGAGGTCATTAAGCACCTTTTAAAATTTCATTTTGGTAACTGAAGGAAGAATTCTGATAATGAATTCAGTTGAGTAGGTTTGAAAAGTACTGAAGTTAAAAAAAATTTCAGGCTTATATCCAGAGAAACCAGGAGACAAAGAAAAGGAACTGGAACTTGCAGGTGTGGAAAGGTGAGCTAGAGTCCTGGAGATCAGGAAGCCCTCAGAAACACTGCAGAAGAGAGTTAGCTGGGGGGCTGCCTGGGGGTTCCTGTCCTACTTTACGTTGTCAAACCACTATAGGATACCCTTGGCCTGGAGGAGTTTTTAGAGCCATAGAGAGGTCAGAGGACTGCAAAAAAGCCCTGCTACTGCAACAACTGCTTTGTCGTAGACCTTGAACCAGCACACACTACATCCAGAGAAGGTCCCTAATCCCTAAATCCACAAGTTTGGAGAAAGTCCTGTGGTTTCTCAGGTGTCTCACTTCCTCTTGAATTATGTTTATTTCAATTGTCACACTTTTCCTGCTTAGGTGTTCAGACCACAAGTTAATTCTTTTTTTTTTTTAAACTTTACTAGAATATTGTCTCTCAGTGAATGGCAATTTTTTTTAAAACAGAAACTAATATTATGTAACTTCTAAAAATGATTGCTTTTCACAAAAAAACAAAAGCAAAAATCAACAAATGGGACTACATCAAGCTCAAAAGCTCTGGCATAGCAAAAGAAACAACAAAATGAAAAGACAGCCTACAGAATGAGAGAACAGTTTTACAAATCATATATCTGATAAGGTGTTAATATGTAAAGACCTAACACAACTTAATAACCAAAACCAATCTGATTTCAAAATAGGCAGAACTAAATGGACATTTTTCCAAAGATGATATCAAAACGGCCCTTGGGCACGTGAAAAGATGTTCAACATCACTAATCATCAGGGAAATGCAAATAAAAACCACAGTGAGCTATCACCTCACATCTGTTAGAATGGCTGTCATCAAGAAGACAAGAGACAGTAGGAGCTGGTGAAGAGGTAGTGAAAATGAACACTTATCCACTGTTGGTGGGTAATGTAAATTGGTCCAACCACAATATAGAGGTTCCTCAAAAAAATCAAGAATAGACCTACCTTATGATCCACAATTCCACTTCTGCGAATATATTCAAAGGAAATGATAACTGGAATTCAACCATATATGCACCCCTATGTTTATGTCAGCACTATTCACAATAGCCAAGATATGGAAACAACTCAAATGCTCATCAAAGGTTGAATGGATAAAAAAGATGTAGTATATATACACCATGGAATATTATTCAACATGAGAAAGAAGGATATCCTGCCATTTGCAACAACATGGATGGACCTTGAGGGCATTATGCTGAATGAGATAAGCCAGACATAGAAAGACAAATACTGTACGATAACACTTATACATGGAATCTTAAAAAGGCAAAAATGTAAAAAAAAGAAAAAAAACTTTAGAGCAAAATGGTAGTTACGAGGTGATGGGGGGGTAAGATTAGGGGATACGAAGTTGTAAAAAATACTAAAATAGCCATAGAAATTTAATGTACAGTTTATTGAACATAGACAATATTGTACTGTATGTTATATCATAAATATTGTTACAATGGCAACCATATTACAATTTTTAAATGTTTCAAAGTAACACAACGCCTTAGATTTATACAATGTTATGTGTCCAATTTATCCAATAAAAAATAATAAATAACAAATAAATAAAAACCATTGCTTTTGCAAGAGGAAAACAGAGCACCCCTGAGAGGTAGCTGCTGAGGGTCATCCAGTGCCACCACTAGCTGGGTGACAGTCCTGGAGCATGGGCAGGCCAGACTCACATTTCAGCCAAATTACTGGTGACTTCTTGTTGTGCATCTTCAGCGGTTCTGAGCAAGGCCAAAGATGGATACCTTATTGCCCCTTTATAAGGATGTGACTAGGCTAAGGATGCCTGCAAAACTGAGATATTTATGTTCTCTCTATTCTTTCTAGAAATTATCACAAATTCTTAAAATATTGAATGTACAGAAACTGTCTTTTTTGCCTGTCAGAGAGGTAGTTTTAAATTGACTATTATTGCTTTGACCTAATTGCCTCAATATTTAATCTAGAAAATACCACAATATTTAATCTAGAGAATACTACCTCAGCAAAATGAAATAAACAGAATCAAGAAAGAGAAAGCAAAGTAAAAGAGAAGGAAGCAAAGACCAAAGTAGCACACTAAAAAAAAAGTTCTCAGATCTAAGGCTCAGAGAGTAAGATTTATTGGGGGCACAATATAGCTAGTCAGAAGAGACTATTTCAAGTGGACAAATTAAATCATCTAACATGTAAGTGAAGTCACAAGCCATAATTAATGTCTAAATTAAAACTGCACATATCAACCACTCCCATCCAGGTAGACAATCTGTGGTTTTACTTTTAAATTGAAATAGCTGGACAGAAAAATCATCGGAAAGAATAACATGATAATTATATAGTAACACACTATAATTTGAAATAGGATATTGATCACTGGGGGGTGATGCACATTTGTTAATGCACTAATGCATCAACATACAAAAGTGGGATGATAGATCTGGAGTAATTATACAGAAACTGACAGCACATTTATCACTGTTTGTGGTTATTGCATAGCATTGGCATTTCCATGAATTATGGCATGTCATCTCACGTGTATACAAATGTTAAATCATTTATGGCAACAATTGATCATTAACTATAGCATACGCTGAAGGGTGACACCCATAAGACATTCAATTAAAGGAATGAATTTGGTGGTTAGATTGTGCAATTAATTTGACAGGCATGCTGCAAGTTTTAAAGGTGACTCATATTTCATTCATGTTTTTGTTCCCATCTATAAAATGTTACTAAAATAAATAAGCATGCTGAGAGTATGAACTATTTTTCAATCCAGAAATAGACTATGTTGTAATACCTGCGTTGGGGAATACTGACTACCTAATCTCTGGGAGGAAAAGATCTATCACCTCACTGGCCAAGAGATTTGCTATCCTAGTTTCTGAGCAGCTAGTAAGATTGGTTACTAATTACTCTAGGACTGAAGTAAAGAAAAATAAAATGATGGTGAAAAAAGAGCAACATAAAAATAAAAATAGGTTTATGCAAAGAACAATCAAACAGAACAGACAATGATCTAAGAAAGAACAGGGGAAAAGAAAAAGAGAATTAAATTTGTAAACAAAAGTCTCATTCAAATTTGATTTAATTCAACAAATATTTAAGGACCATATACTAAGGACCAATCACCTCGACTATCTTTGCCAAAATCAAGTCTTCACTAAAAGGTCCTTTAACTCATTTCTTCCTTTTCATTTATACCACCACCACTTAAGTTCAAGAACTTAATTTCTTTTTCCAGAATTTTTTTAAGCGGGTCATGTAAATTTGCTGTCTCTCAACTGTTGCATTTTCTATGTATCAATGCCAGATTAATATCTCTGAAACTGTCTTTGAAAACATTATTCCTCATTTCAAAAGCTCTCAGTTGCCTACGGGAAAAATTCAACTGGATTCAACCTTTTGTATTGGTGGGAAGATTGGTGTAAATGGGGTCAGTAGTTGTAAAGTGGCTCTCAAAAACAAAAAGCCCAAATTTTTACATTAGCTGATTTCCATGGTGTGAATATTTCCACCATAGCTGACTTCAAACTATCATCTGATGTCACTGAACCAGCTGGAATTCTGAGACCAAGTAGGGTACAGTGCAGGGCTGCCAACAGGAATAAATTATTCATTTTATCCTACAGATTGGATGTCAAATGCTTCCCCAAAAGTTGTTAGGCTCAAAACAATTGCACATAGTAAATGCACGTCATAAATAAAATAAAAATTATAAATAACTAAATAAAATGATATAAAATCCCTTATTTTGAAATAAAGAGGGTTTACTCCAACTTTTACTTTCCCCCACTAAGTGCTAAATAAATATTTAAGAAACAAAAGTAAAGAAGAACCACCTGGATGGTCATATGTCTCTGTGGAATCCTAGGTCACATTCAAAGGCCAAAAAATATTTTTGCATACTCAACCCCTCTGGAGAAATTCAACTCCTCCTCAGTTCTCTCCAGGTGATTCTGGAAATTGTGAACAGTTTCCAGTGTGTTCTGTGAATTGGCCCTCTTGCCTGCCATACAGTATAAGCCATTTCATGGCCCTGCTTGGCCCTGCTCTCTATGGATCCAGTCCCCCGTCTCTGCCAAAACCAAAAGCAGGAAGTCTGTTGCTGGCACTCTCCAAAAGCACAGCCTCCACACCTGCCCTACTAAGGCACTGCAGAGTGCCCATGCCTGCCAACATCTCCACAAGGCTGCCAGTGCCCTATGTCAAGGACTGACATTTGAGCAGAGGGCAACTGTGTCTGATGTCTCAGTCCTGTTATCTGTGCTCAATTCCTTGTCTCTTTTCCTAACCAAAGCTGCTGGCATTGTCTTCTGTTGCTGTGAAATTTTTGGCATGAACGTTGTTGATGCTTTGCCTTCTCAGTGGTCCAACCCTGTTAATATTTTCTTTGTTTTCCATTGCTGCCCTCTCCTGCAAGCTTTTGACACAAGTCTGTGAGGCTAGTCAGAAGATGTCTAAGTGGAGGAAACCATGTTTCCACAGAATCACCCGTACAACCAATAAACCTGTCTGTGCCCTTCCATTTCCCCTTAGTTGGAGGTTTGCCCAACCAGTGTAAACAGGGGCTTAGGTTTCTGATTTGGCCTGAGGACGGGGACTGGCAAAGCTTTCTGGGCTGCTAGAGAGCTGGAGGGAGGTATGATTCAGGGCTCCCTGGCATTGAGTCTCCTCCCCCCACCCCCCCCCACCACCGTAGGAGGTGGCCATGCAGATGCTGAACCAGCAAAGCCAAATCAGCGTAAGCTCTCCCTTACAATTGTTAGCACAAATGTTTTGGAATAGAAGCACAGGCAGAATGTAGAATAATTTGGCTTCTTTATGAATTCTCGTGTACATTTCCTGTACTAAAATTGTCATAGGCAACTACGTACCCCAGATGAGACTCTAGACAAAGGAAACACTGCACACAAATATACTGCCTTGACTCCTGCTTCCATCAGTATTACAGGCAAAATAAAACAAGAACTTACAGCACGTTGCTGCGTGGTCTCTTCCCATCAATCCGATCCATAGCAGCTGTGTTACGAGAAGGCTGCAGCACCCCCGCAAAGGCAGAATCGGGAATCAAGGGGACATTCCAAGGCATCAACTCCAAGGGTATAAGCACAAGCTAAACCAAGTCCAGAGTCACAGTCTTGTAAGCAGCCAGTGGGATAACCAGCTCAAGGCCCTAGGCAGTTCCTCTGAACTCCTGGCTCAGCCATGCAACCCCTCTAACGGGGAACTGTCCCTCAAACTGGTCGCCACAGACGTGTGCTGCTCACGAAACGTCCATGCACCTTCCCCCACGCCTTGCAAATGGGGACCACTTAGCTGATTCTGGCCAATGGACAGTGATGGAAAGGACTTGTGTCCCATCTCAGCCAAAGCATGTAAGAGCTAACGAACAGCCCTCCAGCTTCCTCAGCCTCTGCCGCGGTGACTGCAGAGGACACACACTGAGATGTTCTTGCTTCCTGGTGTCTGGGTAGAAGAGGGACAATGTGGCGCCCAGCCCCACCACTGTGGGACTTTGAGTGAACAAACCTTTGTAAAGTCATTAAGATTTGAGGACTCATTTTTCACATTATATCCAATCAAAGTGTCACTGGTAAAGCCCACTGGGGTCCCCGGGGAAAATCAGATGGAATCTAGGTGATGAGGTCTGACCTCTTCCTTTATGCTTAGCCTCGTTTCACTTGCCTGTAGGGGTTCTGTGTGCAGAGGGCTCGCACCCGCACCTCGGACCGGTGTTCCCAGGGTGAAGGGCTGCGCGACACCTCAGCTCTGTCAGCTACACGCAGAAGCACTGCGCACGCGCCTCAGCGCAAGATGGCGGGCGGCGGGCCATGTGCAGAGATGCTGCGCCCGGCACTGCTATCTGGAGTGTGAATAGCGCAGCTGCGCCAGACCCGCGAGAGCTCCACCCTCTCCCTGCGGACCAGATCCCTATAAAGCAGCTGCGCCAACCGTCTGTGTGTGTGGGATGCGGGGGACAGAGAGCATATGCGCTAGAGCAGCGCAGCTCGTACGTCTGCATTGTTTCATCAAAGAATACAGGCTTTCTTTGCTTATGAACTAACTTGGTCTTATTCTATTGGCTTGAACGACACTGGGCAGAAGGATCCTGTCAAGGCCTGACTCGAAAGGGTCACTAACAAAACCTCCTTTTACATCAGAAGATCTTGCCAGTCTCTGCTAATGAACCCATTTCCTTGGCTTGTCTATTCTTTACTTAAGATCCCATCCCTACTTTCTAGTTGATCCTTTGATCTTCCTATATTTCCTGGGCCATCTGTACTCAGAGTATGAACTTGACTCCCCTTGATGAAACCAAGGGACTCAGAGGGGTTAAAAAAAAGGAGGACCAGGAGAGATCCCCCAAGGCACTGGGTGCAAAGGTAGAGAACATTTTTTTAGGAAGTGTGGTTCCTCTTCTACACCTAAGCATTCCCGGAGAACTCTGATTTCAAATCAGAACCTTCATTATATATTTGGAAAAAAAACCACATTATTTCTGTGTAAAAACTACATTCACAATGACCAACTCTTTGCCAAGCTACATTTGACCACTTTTCCAGAGATATAACTTCAGATAGAGTATCACAAAATTCTTATCTCTGTGTAACCACCACTAGAATCAACATTATTATAATAGGAACTAATTGACACTGTTAATACCCCAGCATTTAGAAACAGGAAATGGAATGTTCCCACTTCTACCTAAATGTCATGTGTAAATTATACTGGACAGACCTGTGATGAGAAGAAAATAATTATGGATAAAAAAATACCCTGTACTACTCTCTCACCATTTGAAAGGCATATAAAAATATTTATGAGATACATTAAAGAGCTTATTTTTCTAGTGTCCAACTCTAAATGACCATATCCAGTGTTCTCTAGAGTATATTTTTATAACAGTATCAATTTATTATAAAGGTCAATATTTTTTTCTCTTTCAAATTCTTTCAAGTGGATTTTTAAAGTCCATTTTCTGAAGTATTTAAAATTCTAATAAACCACTGCAAAATTACAAGGAAAGTCCTATGGGATTTTTTTCTAAAAACATACCATTTGATGCAACATGAACCTGAGTTACAGTAAAACATCATTAAGAAAAGGTCAGCTCTGAAAAACAAAGAACGAAGAAAAAAACATCAGGCATCTTAGAAACACTAGGGTCAACAGAGTTTATTGATGCACTCTTTCAGAGGATAAAGCTTGAAGTTCTTAAGTGTTCATTTTCCAAGGAGATGAAAACACCCATTTTGTGCTAAAGCCGATCTGGTATTCTCTCTTTCTCCATTCATTTTAATGAATAGTCACTTGGTTTGATTTCTTCCTTGGATGCTGTGTCTCTCGAACGTGTAAGGAGATTTTCATTGTCAAGACCACTTCTCTTAGTGATCTTTGCAACCACAAATTCTATTCTGTTATTGAGTGCTCCAATACAGAGATTTGTTGGATGAATAAATGAGTCTTTTCTGGGCCCTTAAAACAGGTATAAAAGTGAAAAATACTGTCAATTAGGTCACTTGTCTGCAAAGGACCACTAACTGGTTTGATGTTTTTTCCAATGAGTTTTCCAAACAGACCAGCTATTCCATTAATGAGCTGACTTTGGTGGAGTTTTCACCTGACACTTCATCCTCAACTTTCTACCAAGAATGGGTCAGGGTCAAGGGACAGAACATTCTATTTGTAGGCTGTGCCTGGGTGTAGAGCGCTCTCTGCAATGAGCCTGGCTAAGTGTGTCCTTTATTCTTGGCAAGCTTTCGTTGATGCCACACTTGGTAGATGGTTCCTCTTGCACCAGCCTTCCCGACCCAGAAGAACTCTAGATTTTGAGGTCATTGCTTTCTTGTTCTTGCTCCTCCCTGGCTTGTTTGCTTTCTCACAGAGGGATGATATTCCTGCGTGCACTTAGGAGGAAAGGGGCAATGCTCACATATATTGAGAACACAGATCTATTTCTAGCTTGGATTAAAGCTGCCCTGCCTACAACCCAGACAAGATCACTATTCATATTGCAGTTTGGGCCCAAAGCCCCAGCTAATAACGTAGGTTTCCTTGTCCTGGTTTTATCCTTCATGCACATTTTTTTTTTCTCAGAAGCCTCACAGAAGTAGCAGCTATTGTATAATAGTTTGTACACACCTCTGGGATTGTCATTTCTCTTTTTAGCTAGAAAATTCTATTTCCACAACACTCCCCTTAACATAGCTTAGATCTGCTTCACTTCTGACAACTTAGCAGCATTGCTTCATATCTACACAAACCAACAAAAACAGTTATAAAGAAGCATAACAGTTGAAGATCTTATTCACCATTTTGACTGTTCCAGCCCCTTGTTAAAAAGGGAATATTACAAGTCAAAATATGGTAATTTTAGTATTTATTCATTATAAGTTTTACAATAGATGATAAGACACCTGGAAATTTTTATCTAGTTTAAAAATATGAGAAATAGTGTTTGTCATATTTTTTTTACTATATGCAGGTCAATATTGTCCATGATGGAAGATCAGCTTGAAGGACACTGTCACACCTATCTCAGCAAGGAGACATGGGGGAATTATTTTTTTTAACCTCTGCTTAGCATACCCTCTGAATGGCCATGATAATGTTTCAGTATTGTTTCTGAATTGACATCACCTGGTCAGTGACCAATTAGGAGTACCTAAATGGCAATTGCTGAATCACCATGGCCAGATAAACACACACAGAAAGGTCCTTTTGGGGCATTTTACACTGCAAAGACCCTCTTAGCACTGGAAAGTAGATTTGTGTAGAAAGGCCCCTGAGCCTACTTTGGCCAACTGTGGGGTCAATAGGAAACACACCTAAGCAATGGAGAAAAGAGCAGCAGATTCTCAAGGGGAGATCGTTGCAGCAAAATCCTGTCTTTTCTCTCCATCTGCAGAAGCCAACAGCAATTGTACCTTCCATCTGTAGCCTAAAATCCACTTCCCTGTTGCCACTTTGTAAAGGTACTAGGTATGGAACCAATCCCAATCCTTTAAATAGAGAGTTGGGAGAATGAGTGGTCTGGTACTTGGGAATTAGATCAGAACACGGATTCTAACCCAGAGTCTGCCACTTACCATCTGTGTTACCGCAGGTAAACTGCCTAACCTCCTAAGCTTCAGTCCTTTCATACATAAAATGGGTACACTCTGGATCTCTTAACTAGCTTTCAGAGCTGTTATAATATAAGGATTAAAGCTCTGATTCTCAAGCTTTAGCATGCATCAGAATCACTTGAAGGACTTGTTATAACATAGATGGCTGGGCCCCAGAGTTTCTGATTTAATAGGTCTGGGCTGGTGGTTGGACAAGAATTTGCATTTCTGACAAGTTTCCAGATGCCACTGATGCTGCTGGTCCAAAGGTCACAGGCTGAGAACCACTGAATTAAAGGAAAAGAGATAGACCTTCTGTATAAGACAAACCCCAGCATCTGTGCTTCAAGTCCTATCTTTCCCTGCCTTCTCAAATTTCTATCATTCTAAAAAACCCTGTCCCCTTCCCACTGAATCATCACTGTTTCCTCAGAGCTATAGCCCTTAGGCTGACCCCATGTTAGGCATTCAATTAAAAAAAAAAAAAAATCAATGAAATGAGGTAATATATTTTAAAGTGTTTAGAAATAGTAAATCAGTATATATACATGGGGACACATGTTAATCATTGAGTAGACTATTCTGAAACAAAGATAGCCCAAAGTAGAGTGAGCCAAGTGGGGCAATCATGACCCATGAGGTCCTTCAAGTATCCAACTGTCTTCCAATTTGTTGCTCCACCATCTTTGGGGAGTGCTGTCTTCATCTACATGGTTAAAAACAGTTCACCACTATTCCCGTAAAAACAGTTCACAACTATGACCATATTCCAGGCCCACTGCAAAGGGAAGAAGAAATTTGGGCAAGGGAGAGGACCCATCCCTTCAGACATCCACTGGTCTACATTTTGACACATTACCACCTATAGCTGCAAGGGAGGCTGAGAAATGTAGTCTTCATATGGTCATTCATGTGTCCACTTATTACTAAAAGATAAAAAGAAAAATGTATACTAACAGTAGAAATATCCATAGGAGATCTTTCTGGCCACCCAAGTATCTAGGTGAACCCATCATCCTGCACATAAAACACTCTCAACCCTCCTCCCACAAATTTACACCCTAAAGATGCATCTTGTTCTGGCCTCCAGCTCAAAGGCCAGGATCTCTGACTTGCACACAAGAATATGAAAAAGAAATTCCAAGAAGCGCAGCTCATATTTAAGAATATTACCTTGAAGTTGCACATTTCACTTTTCACATTCCATTGGCCCAAATTTAGTCAAGCTCTCCTACAAAGAAGGCCAGAAAATACAGTTTCCAGCTGGGGGGTGGGGGTCATGTATTCTGCTAACTCCTAGGTTTTTTGTTTTGTTTTGTTTTGTTTTGTTTGCGGTACGCAGGCCTCTCACTGTTGTGGCCTCTCCCGTTGCGGAGCACAGGCTCCGGACGCGCAGGCTCAGCGGCCATGGCTCACGGGCCCAGCCGCTCCGCGGCATGTGGGATCTTCCCGGACCAGGGCACGATCCCGTGTCCCCTGCATCGGCAGGCGGACTCTCAACCACTGGGCCACCAGGGAAGCCCTAACTCCTACGTTTTTGACTGAATTCTTCTTATAAAGCAATTTGAAGAAGACCTAATTTCCAAAAGGAAACTTAATTGCAGTTAATTTCTATACAGATATGTAACATTCATTTTTTATCTCTCACATTGCCTTGCTCATTATGGATGTTTAATAACTCTTTGCTGAATTGTCATTTTCTAAATATAAAAATTAATAGCAGGAAACTGGGTGTGTAGACCAGAACAGTGTCATACTTTTCAAATAATTCACCAATTAGTTTAATATGTTCAATATGTCAGATTATTTCTTGATCATTATGTAGATAAAACAACCAGTTAAGTTAGTTAAATCTTTAACACGATCAGATTTTTAGTGAGTACTATTGTGAATAGTCTTTCAAGATATATAAGAAGGGGAAAAAAGGTGTTGTAATACCATTAACTCTACTAATGCCACTTTTGCAATTCAAATTAAAAAAACAGAAGGGCCAGAATTTATTTGTTTTCTCATGATCTGCCACATAAATACACACAGACAATATCTACCAGTAGGCAGAAATAGTTATCATTTATTAAACATCCATGCTGATTTGTGTTATTTTCTATGCCTCCCAATAATTCTACAAAGGTGGTCCTTTGTCCTTATTCTTAAAATAACAAATTAAAATTCAGAGAGCTTAAAAAATAATAATAATACAATAAAATTCAGAGGCACTGATATCCCATGTGTTTTGGAATATCAAGAATTGATTTGCTGAGTGTTTAATGATTGAGTAGATAGTATATAGGCGCAGCCTCACCTAAGCACACATTTGAGGCAATAAAGACTTGTATAAAATAAGCCATTTTTCTCTTATTTAATTGTATGATTCATAGGTCTGACAACTTTGATTATTATTGAGAAAGAGTTATGTCATGGTATTATGCTTCCCAGATTTTAATTCTACTTTTCTTTATAACTGGAGACATTTACATGAAAACAAGACTGTTTCCAAAGAGGTTAGCTGTTTATGTATTGCCTGAAGTCACGATTCTCCCTTTGGGTATGACAATTACTTCCATTATAACCAGTTGAGAAATGAAATATAAAAGCAAAATTGTTTCTAAATTAATGGCTTTTAAAAGTTTTCCAGGGAGCTGTCAGACAACTCTAAACATTTTTATGTTCCATATCAATTTCCAATATAGAAAAATGGTAAAACTATACTGAAAGGAAAGTAAATGGGAACCACTGTAAATAAATTAAATTTTGCCATCTAGACAGAAACAGATTTCTAAATTACAGAAAAGAATTTAAAGTAGGATTTATGGTAATAATTGTAGCAGATATTGTTTTACACAAGCAAGAGTCTGTTTCCAACTTGGAGAGCACCTCCAACTGAGATGTCCTTTCACATGAGGTCGTTATCATCGAGGCCATAGGTTCCATGACTAAGCTGATGCGAGATGAAGATTTACATGCTCAACACACAAAGGAATCACAATTGATCAAAGTATACTCACACGAGCGTACACACACTTGCACCTTCGTGATCGAGGCTCCTCTGCCTTACAGTTGTAGAGGACTAAGTGTCCTCTACCTTTCGTAAAGTACCTAATGTTCAGAGTGGGTGGCATTTAATAGTTCTCAAGTGATATTATTTGGAGAATGGGAATGCTCTTGAACCATTTACAATCATTAGGGCTGAGTGCATATGTTTGCTTTGTACCCGAGCCCACACTTTAGAGATCACTTTGTCACGACTGACCCCACCCCAGTCTAAGCATGTGTGTACACCTTCAAATTTTGTTGTTGTCGTTGCTATAAGTAATAATCCTGTGCGTGTTTAATGAATGGGGAATTGTGAACGCTAATGCTATAAGAGCCAGATCAACAAGAAAACAGATCAATAGAGAACAGATAGGATGTAGGTGTTGAAGAAAAAGAAACTAGCAGGGATCTAGGTTAACCAAGAACTGATATATGATCCTGGCACTGTGGTTTATGCACCCTGTCCTAGACTCACAGATCAGAAGGCTCCCGAAGAGCCTGAATGTGAAGGTACAGAACCTAAAGCTCAATAGGAAAAGGCATAAGGTTAAGGATAATTATTAACTCAATGGAGGTGTAGGTGATTCATATTTTATGTTTAATAATTATACTAACAATCATAATCTTTATGAATTGACGATGAGTTGTGACAAGCTAAACAATGATTTATGGTGATAAATAAATTATGCAAAAATTGGAACAGAATTCTGAAAGAATGACTGGCATGTATAAAAACCAGAAGAGGGAGTAAATTTCAAGCTCTGAGCCTCCGCCATAAACCATGACAGAGGAAGGATTTTGTGTCCTCAGTGCTTGGCACAGCCTCTGACACATGCTAAGTATCCAGTAACCTTGGTGACATACATAACCAGGCTGAGTATGTGATCACTCGCATGACTCATGAGAAATAGTGTCACTTACAGAGTTGAGAAATCAGAATAAGTTCTCCTTTTCTTGAAAGTGGAACCTGACAGACCAGCAGTGAAAATGGGAAAATACTAAAAGCACCCCTCGTGTTTTTGAATCTCCTATTGGCCCAACTTGGAATTCTCAGCTAGGGATGTGGCTCCAGGAGACATTTGACATTGTTGTGACTGGAATAGGGGATAGGGTGCATTTCGTGGGTAGAGGACAAGGATGCTGCTAAGTGTTCTGCAATCACAGGACAACCCTCCCCCCACCCCCCGAAGAAGTATCAAGCCCAAAATGTCAATAGTGCCAGGTTTGGGAAATATTGACTCAATTTGACTCAAATGCACTCCTCTGCTCTTTCTGGCAAACTCCTATCCATCCTTCAAAGTCCAGCTCACCTGTTTCCTCTTACCTGGAGCTTAATTGAACTACTCTTCTCCATACCTCTTAAGAGAATTAACTGCCTCTTCACCTGGGATTCCTTTTCCCAAAGTACATTTTACCTATCTCTAGCACTGAACTTATCACACAGCACTGTTATTTGTAATCGTAGTTATGTATCACTTCAGCTAAACTGAAATATAATAACAGCTACTATGAATTAAGCATAGGTCATATAACTAGAAAGTAGCAGAACTAAGATCCAAACTAGAGGTCAATCCCACTGTGAGTCTTCAAGTACAAAGATAAAAAGTATCAGGGGGAGAATAACCATCTTTGCACTTTTGAATCAGAGAAGGTGGAAAGATTCACGGCCAGTCTGTAGACCCACCCACTAAGATGAGCAGGGATAAGGGAAATAAGCCTATATGTGAAGACTGACAGTGGATGCCCTGAGGATAGTCAGAGTGTCCAAGTGGTATAGAAATATTTAGTCAAAATCCAAGCAAACAAGAATAAGTAAGTATAAATGATGTAGTCATTAAATAAATTAATGGAATGAAAAGATGGATAAACATGATTGTAGTCAAGTGTCCTAGCATGTACCACAAACCCCACAATAGGCAATCTAGGGGGAGGTGCTCACTCTGAAGTGCAGGGAGATAGAATATCTAGGGATGGGAAGCCTGTCCTCACTCTGTGATTCAAGAACAGGTTCTAAGAGAGTGTCTGGGAGAAGTGATGCAAGGTCCTGGACCAGGCGGAGGCAGCAGTGAAGGCTGCTCACCAAAGCAGACCTAATGATGTGAGCCGAGGGATGAGTGACAGGACAAGTGGGCAGGCACTGAGTCTGGGAAACAATGGGAGACCTGGTAGCAATTTTGAATGAAATGCCAGGGAGGGACAGTAATCAGGAATCGCCTGATAATTAAGCTGAAGGCTGGGATGCTGGAACCACCTGGATCCATGTGAGGCCATGCAGTGGGAACCAGGAGCAGGGCTGAGCCCACAGCGGACTCTAGCTCTGTGAGACAGAGATGATAAAACCTGTAGCCAGGTCAGGCCGATGAGAATCTTGCCTCTGGACTGGAAGCTGTATGATCAGTCTTGGTTTCCAAGTCAGAGCCCTCAAATCATTTAGAGAAAAATATTATATTACAGATAGATACAGATTATATTATAGACCAAAAAATTGAAGAGCATGAGGGGAAAAATTAATTAAATGTGGGAAGATGTTAACATTTCCCCAAATGCAATAAATTTTTTGTACTCTTTGGGAAAGTTTTCTCAAAATTTGAAATTACTTCAAAGTCCTCTGAGACCTCCTCCCACGCGGGATGGGAAGGGTGCTGTCCTCTGTAAGCTTTCAGCCAGGATGGGCACTTCATGAGCATCTCACCCAGTGGGTTGACCAGATTGATGGTGTGGTGGCTCAGTGGTGGTCCCGCCATCTGAGAGGATCTGAAATTCTCTCCCTGTCTGGCTATTTCCTCAGAACCATGCAGGCAACAGACTCCCATTTCTATTATAACGACACAAGTTGTTCCCATTTAATTACGTGATGGACACTGCATTAACCAGAAGGCTATTTACCCAGAGAAAAACAAAACAATCCAGTGGTCCTCACCAAATAATCCCTTCCCTAATCTCCCAGCAAGAATCTTCCTCAAAATCTTTTCTTTAAATTCCTACTATGAATTAGCTCTGTGAGCTTGGAAATACAGAGTGTGAACAATTCCATTCCATGTGACATTAGGGGCACTTCCAAGGTAAGAACCTCTCTGTGCCCATGCGTTTCTAAGCACAGTAAACAAGCTGGCCTCCTATATAGACAACCAAGTCTGTCTATTTTTCCTATGGCCTGGAAACTGCAGTTGTATTAGGATATTAGCTGTGGATGCTCTTTTGTTAATTCTCTCATCTGATATGTTTCCAGCCAACTCTAAGTAGAAAGGAGGAAAAAGCCAATTACACATAGCCAGTAGCTAGAATCATTTAAGCTAAATTAATAGGGTCTATAAATAACTTTGTCCTTCCTAAAAACAAAGAAAAGGGATTGTGAGGTTAGCGAACAACCAGAGGAATGGCCTATTTCCCTCTTCAGGTTAGGTTGTCAGAACTTGAAGAAATCTCAAATTAGTTTCAGGGAAAATGTAACAACCCAGTGTCATATGCTACATGCAGAATGGATGCAATAAAGCCCTATTAACTAAAATTCCAAGACCAACCCTTTACCAACACACTTGTCAGTCCTTCTTTCTGTAGCTACTAATATTGTATTATTTAGTTTTAATGTGATTTTTTAATCCAGTGGATTACATCTTAGGCTTTGTTGAAGCCACTGATTTTCCTACTTTGAATAATTTGTAAACCCTAAAATAAAAGAGGATTTCAGGATTTCTCATGGAAATACCAGATGTCCTTGAACCTGACACCATTCAATTGATTGATTTAAGAAGCCCTATTATTTATGTACCAACCAGAAAGAAAATCCCCTGCCGATTAAACGATGACACATGTAAAATCACTTTGAATTTTACCACATGGAAATTAAGGAAGTTCTTTTAGGTGTATTTAACACAGATGTTTATTACTGTTGTACATACATATAAATAAAGCACACATGAAATATACTGGTTCACGTATATTCCTAAAACTTCTTTGCGTTCAGAGTCTGGTTCTTTTGTGATGACCTTTGAACTCACAATTATTAATGTCCACGTTTTTCCATAGAGTACTGCTGATGCAGTATTTCTTTTTTATTATTTTTTCATTTTTTTAATTTAACATCTTTATTGGAGTATAATTGCTTTACAATGGTGTGTTAGTTTCTGCTTTATAACAGAGTGAATAAGTTATGCATATACATATGTTCCCATATCTCTTCCCTCTTGCATCTCCCTCCCTCCCACCCTCCCTATCCCACCCCTCTAGGTGGTCACAAAACACCAAGCTGATCTCCCTGTGCTATGCGGCTGCTTCCCACTATCTATTTTACGTTTGGTAGTGTATATGTGTCCATGCCACTCTCTCACTTTGTCACAGCTTACCCTTCCCCCTCCCCATATCCTCAAGTCCATTCTCTAGTAGGTCTGTGTCTTTATTCCCATCTTACCCCTAGGTTCTTCATGACCTTTTTTTTTTTTCTTCCATATATATGTGCTAGCATACTGTATTTGTTTTTCTCTTTCTGACTTACTTCACTCTGTATGACAGACTCTAGGTCCATTCACCTCACTACAAATAACTCAATTTCGTTTCTTTTTATGGCTGAGTAATATTCCATTGTATATATGTGCCACATCTTCTTTATCCATTCATCCGATGATGGACACTTAGGTTGCTTCCATCTCCTGGCTATTGTAAATAGAGTTGCAGTGAACTACCATATGACCCAGCAATCCCACTACTGGGCATATACCCTGAGAAAACCATAATTCAAAAACAGTCATGTACCAAAATGTTTATTGCAGCTCGGTGCTTTGTGACCACCTAGAGGGGTGGGTTAGGGAGGGTGGGAGTGAGACACAAGAGGGATGGGATATGGGGATATACATATTCGTATAACTGATTCACTTTATTATATAGCAGTAACTAACACACGAAGTGAGAGAGCAGCATTGACATATATACACTACCAAATGTAAAACAGATTACTAGTGGGAAGCAGCTGCATAGCACAGGTAGATCAGCTCGGTGCTTTTTGTCCCCCTAGACGGGTGGGGTAGGGAGGGTGGGAGGGAGACACGAGGGAGGGAATATGGGGATATATGTATACATATAGCTGACTCACTTTGTTATACAGCAGAAACTAACACACCATTGTAAAGCAATTATATTCCAATAAAGATGTTAAGATAAAATAAAAAATCCTCCTAGAGTAAACACACAGAGAACTCATATCTAAATCCTGCAAGGCTGGCTAAGTTCTAATTTTATCCTCTTCTACTACCTACACTACTTTTTAAAGTGGGGTCAGGGGTATTATTTTAGTTTATGTGCAAACTGTAATTCCAATATGAAATCAAGTGGAGCCATTTAAAAATAAAAGTTGATGTTAAAAGATGATCTATTTCATCGCCCCCAAAAGAAGCTAATGAATCATTGTGAATTTATTGTGGTAGAAAGACAGTGACTGCTGGCAATTATACTGATGAGCAGAAATCCTCACAAGTGGGTACTTTAAAGCAATTATTTTCCATTTGGTTCTAAAAAAAGCCTCTGAGTACAACTAAGCGTTGATTACCTGGCATCTGAAAATATACATTCTCAGAGGGGTATTTGCGATGATTATTTTAGTGGAAAGAAAGTAAACAGCTAAATTTGTGAAAGCTCAGTTGTGAGCCTCTTTAAAGTTTAAAATATGAATCGTGCAAAAGATGGAGTTCTGACTTAATAGACCAGTACAGTACTATTACATGATGTTCCAAACTAGAAAGAGTCAAGAATTGATTGGGCTCCTGAGGGTCAAAAAGCTGTTTGAAATGCATTCTCTCAAGAGCAAACGTCTTCAAACTCAAAAGCCAATGGCATTTTTGCTCACAGACTCTCCAACCTCAAGCCCAAAACTTATTCCTCCATTTTTTCTTCTTGGCCCCAGGTTCATGAAGAATGTTGTATCAAAAACTGACAGACAGCAGAGGTCGCTGGAACAATCACTGATTCTTCCAAGAGAGGGAGGCCAAAGGCCATCCAAAGAGGGAATCAGGTAGAGGAAGCATTTATTTTTCACGTACAGAAAGGCTGGGTGTTCTTATAAAGGGGTATTATGCCCCTTTCTGTCTAATTCAAATTCATTGGTGTACAGTAGAAGCCAAAAGGGCACTTTTATTTATTTATTTATTTATTTATTTTGCAGTATGCGGGCCTCTCACTGTTGTGGCCTCTCCCGTTGCGAAGCACAGGCTCCAGATGCGCAGGCTCAGCGGCCATGGCTCATGGGCCTAACCGCTCCGCGGCATGTGGGATCTTCCCGGACCGGGGCACGAACCCGTGTCCCCTGCATAGGCAGGCAGACTCTCAACCACTGTGCCACCAGGGAAGCCCCAAAAAGACACTTTTAAAAAGGAGCGAGGAATGTGGACCAACCCAAGGTTAAAGACCATAAGAAACAAGTATTCAAATTTGTAAACTCAGCTTATTACTCCAGTTTCCGGAGATGGTGAACACAAATACAGATGGACATGATCAACGTTTTCACTTGACTTCTCCCAAAATGGAGGAAATATTAAGGAAAATGCTGATGATGAAGTTCAATAGCTGAGATGAAGACAAGAAAAGGGGAGGTGTACTGGATTGTGTAACCAGTAGTTACCAAAACCAGAATCAACATTTTCATAACCATTTATATTTGCCAGGCACATCATGGTTTAATGCAGTGCCAACAAGACCATTTGGCCTGTGATGCGGGACCTACAAGAGGGGTCACTTGCCCAAGTTCCCAAAATGAACAAATTGTGGAGCTTGGACTAGCTATCAAGTGTTTATTTCCCTGTACTTCATTCTCAACATGAAAACAATATGTGCTCATTTTGGAGAAAGTAGAAAAAATATTGAAACTATTTAAAAAATCAAACTTCAATTCATAGAGAAATTGTTAACATGTTTTAATTTCTCGATTTTTCTACATATTGCTTTGCCTACTTAATACCACTCTGTTTCTCTTTAAAATGTTATTATAAGCATTTTCCATATTCTTAAAAACTACACATGAACATCCTATGTAATATCTGCACAGTATATAAAAAATACTATTTCTTACTTTGCAGTTCCTTATGCTGAGCATTTAGAAAGTCTGATTTTCACTGCTATAAATTATCTTACAAAAACATCAGCAATAGAATTTCTGGCCTTAAAGATATGAACAACTTTCAAACTCTACACATATTCCCAAATTACCTTCTTGAACAGCTAAAATAATCTGTACTCTCAGCAGTGTCTGAAGTGCCCACCGCATGATACTTGCCAACACTGGGAATTCCCTTTAAGAACAACTTTGTATATTTAATTAATGCAATTTATATCTCATTTTTATTTGTAAGCTTTGACTATGAAATAACCCCAATACTTTTCTAATGCCTACTAATTATTGTATTGTTTCTTTGGTGAAGTAAGCATACATGGTCTTTGCCCATTTATTTACAGGAGTCTCAGGTTTTTTTCTCATTGACTTTTAAGACCATGTCCATCATGCTTAGTGCTGGAACCCTAGCATTATATGGGATGAAATAAAAATTAATTACTTCTTTATAAATCAATATTATTAAGTATTTTTATATTAGTCACAATGATTTTTCTTTGCCATCTTTTAATTTAATATGCACAGTTTAAACTTTTGAAAGTAGCTGAATCTGTATTTTCTTTTGCAAATTCTTCCATTTGTTTCAAGTATAAAAGGTCTTACCAAAAGTAGAGCTCAGATAAACTCTCAGTTTCCTTCTAGGAATTTTATGGCTTGATATTTATAAGTCAATAATGAACTGGAATTTATTTTAGTATGGGATAAGAGTTGAAGACAACATTTTTATTTAAAAGTAAATGACCTAAACCCACTAATTAAATAACCCTTCCCTTTCCTAAAGATTTCTTAATAGAGCATTTTCATATGTCTAATTCATATATGTACCAAAACATCTTTTTTAGTATTGTTCTGTTTCTTTGATCCTTCTGAAGAGGTTTATGATTGTATCACATTGAATGTGATACAGCTTTACACTGATTTAGTATCTTACAGCAATAATTTAACTCAATCATCTTTTCACATTAAATAATATATTATCTGTATATATTCCCACATAATTTAAAAAATATATTTAAATAGGGCTTCCCTGGCGGTGCAGTGGTTGAGAGTCCACCTGCCGATGCAGGGGACACGGGTTCGTGCCCCGGTCTGGGAAGATCCCACATGCCGTGGAGCGGCTGGGCCCCTGAGCCATGGCCACTGAGCCTGTGTGTCCGGAGCCTGTGCTCCCCAACGGGAGAGGCCACAACAGTGAGAAGCATACGTACCGCCAAAAAAAAAAAAAATATATATATATATATATACTTAAATAATACAAGTTAAAATTTTTATTAGAGAAATATATGCACATATTTTTTAAAAGATGGAAACAAGGAATATGCACAGTCATCTCCCAATTCACCCTTTCTACCCCTATTCTTTGTTCCTACAAGAAACTAGATTTCACTTTTAAGAGTTTATGTTTTAAATTCATCTGGTAATTACCTCCAAGACTCTAAATAATACGCTAATGTATTTTAAAATTTATCTATTTCAAACATTACCTTCTTCCAACTAAACGAGACAGGATTTGAGTACATAGCTCTGTAAATCCCTCCCTGATTCTTTCTACTATAGTTAATCCACTATTAGACTTCATCTCTGTTACCTTTGGAACTATAAGTCATGTATTTTAATATTTATTTATTCAAACTATTATAGATTTTCTCTGGATTTCTTACTTCACACAGTAAAGTGTTTATTGTCTCTATTTCATCACTGATCTTTTCTGCCACTACTTCCCAACTTCTTCCATTCACACATTTATTTTAGATTGCCTAGTTTGATAAAATTTGTGTTCTTGTCCTACAACCACAGTTGCATAGATTTTTCACTAACTTTATACTGTGATTCCATAATACTCACTATGACTGTTCTAACAATTTTTCTCCTACCCAGATAAAAAGTCAAGAATGTTTCCCCCTAAAGCTTTCACTCGCTAAAATAAGGCAGTGAGTTCTTTCTCACTAGGGCAAGTGGACTCAAAAGGACCACTCAGAGAGCTAATGAGTGTGCCCTGTATGTAGGTAGACTAGTGAGCTGGTGTCTGACTTCTACCTAGAAATCCTACAGAGGAAGAGATGGGGTCGCTGGCTGCTTTGATGGAGAAATAAATGAGACTTGGCTGTGCTGGAATTGGTCAGCATTCTCAGAGTTAGTTGGGGAATAAGTACATCCTGTAGACAAGAAACAGAGAAAGTGAGAGACTGCAGAGAAAAAGAACCAGGTATTGTTTGACGCAAAGGGCCTAAGGAAGAGCCAAGTAACCAGTGGAAACAGAGATGCATTTGCCAATCTCCAGAGAACTTCAGCTGGGTAATCCCAGCAATGGAGAGAGTCTCTGAAGAATCCATTAAAAAGCATCCCTCAGGAGGAAAAGTGAGCTTCCATCCCTGGCCAGGTCTAGAGAACACAGGAGCTTGATCACAAAGGTACCAAAAGTTTCGTGCCCTTTTCCTCTCCTCCCTCCACTTTTCTGATCTTTGAGAGGCAGAAACTAGTCAAGAAAAGGGAGAAAAACTACATTACAGGAAGAAATAGAAGAGGCCTTAACTTTAAAGCAAAACAAAATTTTGAATATTATATGAGATTCAACTTTTAAATACTGAGACTTGAATGGATAAAGAAGATGTGGCACATATATACAATGGAGTATTACTCAGCCATAAAAAGAAACAAAACCGAGTTATTTGTAGTGAGGTGGATGGACCTAGAGTCTGTCATACAGAGTGAAGTAAGTCAGAAAGAGAAAACAAATACCGTATGCTAACACATATATACGGAATGTAAAAAAAAAAAGGTTCTGAAGAACCTAGGGGCAGGACAGGCATAAAGATGCAGACGTGGAGAATGGACTTGAGGATACGGGGAGGGGGAAGGGTAAGCTGTGACAAAGTGAGAGAGTGGCATGGACATATATACACTACCAAATGTAAAATAGATAGCTAGTGGGAAGCAGCTGCATAGCATAGTGAGATCAGCTTGGTGCTTTGTGACCACATAGAGGGGTGGGATAGGGAGGGTGGGAGGGAGGCTCAAGAGGGAGGGTATATGAGGATATATGTATAGCTGATTCACTTTGTTATACAGCAGCAACAAACACAACAATGTAAGCAATTATACTCCAATAAAGATGTTAAAAAAAGAGGTAAAATAAAAAGAAAATACTGAGACTACAATTTAGAGTGAGAAAAACTTTCAGCATTCCAGAAAAGTTACCACAACCTGCCAGACATTCCATCCAGGAAGTGGAAAAACTAACTCTAAAGACCAATTTCAATGGAAAGAGAAAAGAAAAAAGTTATTTTACCATTACTTTTCTGCTCATTTAAAGCATCAATTGTTTAAAGGTTAAAACTCAGATGAGGAGGAGGAACCAAGATGGAAAAGTAGAAGGACGTACTCTCACTCCCTCTTCTGAGAACACCAGAATCACAAGTAGCTGCTGGACAATCATACACAGGAGACCCTGGAACCCACCACAAAAGATACCCCACATCCAAAGACAAAGCAGCCACAATGAGACGGTAGGAGGGGCACAATCACAGTAAAGTCAAATCCCATACCTGCTGGGTGGGGGACGCACAGACTGGAGAACACTTATACCACAGAAGTCCACACACTGGAGGGAAGGTTCTGAGCCCCACATCAGGCTTCCCAACCTGGGGGTCCGGCAACAGAAGGAGGAATTCCTAGAGAATCAGACTTTGAAGCCTAGTGGGATTTCATTGCAGGACTTTGACAGGACTGGGGGAAATAGAGACTCCACTCTTGGAGGGCACACACAAACTAGTGTGTGCATCGGGACCCAGGGGAAGGAGCAGTGACCCCAGGGAAAACTGAACCAGACCTACATGCTAGTGTTGGAGGGTCTCCTGCAGAGGCAGGGGGTGTCTATGGCTCACCTTGGGGACAAGGACACTGGCAGCAGAAGTTCTGGGAAGTACTCCTTCATGTGAGCCCTCCCAGAGTCTGTCATTAGACCCACCAGAGAGCCCAGGTAGGCTCCAGAGTTGGGTTGCTTCAGGCTAAAAAACCAAGAGGGAGGGAGCCCAGCCCCACCCATCAGCAGTCAAGCAGATTAAAGTTTTACTTAGCTCTGCTCACCAGAGCAACAGTCAGCTCTACCCATGACCAGTCCCTCCCATCAGGAAACTTACACAATCCTCTTAAATAGCCTCATCCTCCAGAGGGCAGACAGCAGAAGCAAGAAGAACTACTATCCTGCAGCCTGTGGAACAAAAACCACATTCACTGAGAGATAGACAAGATGAAAAGGCAGAAGGCTATGTACCAGATGAAGGAACAAGATAAAACCCCAGTAAAAACAACTAAATGAAGTAGAGATAGGCAACCTCCAGAAAAAGAATTCAGAATAATGATAGTGAAGATGATCCAGGACCTCGGAAAAAGAATGGAGGCAAAGATCGAGAAGATGCAAAAACCGTTTAACAAAGACCTAGAAGAATTAAAAAACAAACAAACAGAGATGAACAATACAATAACTGAAATGAAAACTACACTAGAAGGAATCAATAGCAGAATAACTGAGGCAGAAGAACGGATAAGTGACACCTGGAAGACAGAATGGTGGAATTCACTGCTGCGGAACAGAATAAAGAAAAAAGAATGAAAAGAAATGAAGACAGCCTAAGAGACCTCTGGGACAACATTAAACACAACAACATTCACATTATAGGGGTCCCAGAAGGAGAAGAGGGAGAGGAAGGACCCGAGAAAATATTTGAAGAGTTTAGAGTCAAAAACTTTCCTAACATGGGAAAGGAAATAGCCACCCAAGTCCAGGAAGTGCAGACAGTCCCATTCAGGATAAACCCAAGGAGAAACACACCGAGACACATAGTAATCAAATGGCCAAAATTAAAGACAAAGAAAAATTACTGAAAGCAGCAAGGGAAAAATGACAAATAACATACAAGGGAACTCCTGTAAGGTTAACAGCTGATTTCTCAGCAGAAACTCTACAAGCCAGAAGGGAGTGGACTGACATACTTAAAATGATGAAAGGAAACAACCTACAACCAAGATTACTCTACCCAGCAAGAATCTCATTCAGATTCCATGGAGAAATCAAAAGCTTTACAGACAAGCAAAAGCTAAGAGAATTCAGCACCACCAAACCAGCTCTACAACAAATGCTAAAGGAACTTCTCTAAGTGGGACACACAGAGAAGAAAAGGACCTACAAAAACAAACCCGAAACAATTAAGAAAATGGTCAAAGGAGCATACATATCGATAATTACCTTAAACGTGAATGGATTAAATGCTCCAACCAAAAGACACAGGCTGCTGAATGGATACAAAAGGAAGACCCATATATACGCTGTCTACAAGAGACCCACTTCAGACCTAGAGACACATACAGACTGAAACTGAGGTGATGGAAAAAGATATTCCATGCAAATGGGAATCAAAAAAAAGCTGGAGAAGCAATACTCATATCAGATAAAATAGATATTAACATAAAGAATGTTACAAGAGACAAGGAAGGACACTACATAATGATCAAGGGATCAATCCAAGAAGAAGATATAACAATTATAAATATATATGCACCCAACATAGGAGCACCTCAATACATAAGGCAATGGCTAACCGCTATAAAAGAGGAAATCGACAGTAACACAATAACAGTGGGGGACTTTAACACCTCACTTACACCAATAGACGGATCATCCAAAATGAAAATAAATAAGGAAACAGAAGCTTTAAATGACACAACAGACCACAGAGATTTGATATTTAAAGGACATTCCATCCAAAAACAGCAGATTACACTATCCTCTCAAGTGCGCACGGAACATTCTCCAGGATAGATCACATCCTGGGTCACAAGTGAAGCCTCAGTAAATTTAAGAAAATTGAAATCATATCAAGCATCTTTTCTGACAACAACACTATGAGATTAGAAATCAATTACAGGGAAAAAAATGTAAAAAACACAAACACATGGAGGCTAAACAATATGTTACTAAATAACCAAGAGATCACTGAAGAAATCAAAGAGGAAATCAAAAAATACCTAAAGACTAATGACAATGAAAACACGATGATCCAACACCTATGGGATGCAGCAAAAGCAGTTCTAAGGGGGAAGTTTATAGCTATACAAGTCTACCTCAAGAAACAAGAAAAATCTCAAATAAACAATCTAAACTTACACCTGAAGGAACTAGAGAAAGAAGAACAAACAAAACCCAAAGTTAGCAGAAGGAAAGAAATCATACAGATGAGAGCAGAAATAAATGAAATAGAAACAAAGAAAACAATAGCAAAAATAAATAAAACAAAAAGCTGGTTCTTTGAGAAGATAAACAAAATTGATAAACCATTAGTGAGACTCATCAAGAAAAGAGGGAGAAGACTCAAGTCAATAAAATTAGAAATGAAAAAGGAGAAGTTACAACAGACACCTCAGAAATACAAAGCACCCTAAGAGACTACTACAAGCAACTCTATGCCAATAAAAAGGACAACCTGGAAGAAACGGACAAATTCTTAGAAAGGTATAACCTTCCAAGAGTAAACCAGGAAGAAACAGAAAATATGAACAGACCAATCACAAGTAATGAAATTGAAACTGTGATTAAAAATCTTCCAACAGGGCTTCCCTGGTGGTGCAGTGGTTGAGAGTCCACCTGCCAATGCAGGGGACACGGGTTTGTGCCCTGGTCCGGGAAGATCCCACATGCCACGGAGCGGCTGGGCCCGTGAGCCATGGCTGCTGAGCCTGTGCATCCGGAGCCTGTGCTCCGCAACAGGAGAGGCCACAACAGTGAGAGGCCTGCGTACCGCAAAAAAAAAAAAAAATCTTCCAACAAACAAAAGTCCAGGACCAGATGGCTTCACAGGTGAATTCTGTCAAACATTTAGAGAAGAGTTAACACCCATCCTTCTCACACTCTTCCAAAAAAACTGCAGAGGAAGGAACACACCCAAACTCATTTTAAATGAGTTTAGAATGATACCTTGATACCAAAACCAGATAAAGATACTACAAAAAAAAAGAAAATCACAGATCAGTATCACTGATGAATATAGATGCACAAATTCTCAACAAAATACTAGCAAACAGCATCCAACAACACATTAAAATGATCATACACCATGATCAAGTGGGATTATTCCCAGGGATGCAAGGATTCTTCAATATGCCCAAATCAATCAATGTGATACACCATATTAACAAACTGAAGAATAAAAACCATATGATCATCTCAATAGATGCAGAAAAGGCTTTTGGACAAAATTCAACACCCATTTATGATAAAAATTCTCCAGGAAAGTGGGCATAGAGGGAACCTACCTCAACATAATAAAGGCCATATATGACAAACGCACAGCAAAACTCATTCTCAACAGTGAAAAAACTGAAAGCATTTCCTCTAAGATCAGGAACAAGACAAGGATGTCAACTCTCAGCACTATTATTCAACTAGTTTTGGAAGTCCTAGCCATGGCAATCAGAGAAGAAAAGAAATAAAAGGAATACAAATTGGAAAAGAAGTAAGACTGTCACTGTTTGCAGATGACATGATACTATAAACAGAGAATCCTAAAAATGCCACCGAGAAAACTACTAGAGCTAATCAATGAATTTGGTTAAGTTGCAGGATACAAAATTAATGCACAGGAAATCTCTTGCATTCCTTATACACTAATGAAAAATCTGAAAGAGAAATTAAGAAACACTCCCATTTACATTGCAACAAAAAGAATAAAAATACCTAGGAATAAACCTACCTAGGGAGACAAAGACCTGTATGCAGAAAACTGTAAGACACTGATGAAAGAAATTAAAGATGATACAAATAGATTGGAGAGATATACATGTTCTTGGATTGGAAGAATCAATATTGTGAAAATGACTATACTACCCAAAGAAATCTACAGATTCAGTGCAATCCCTATCAAATACCAATGGCATTTTTTTACGGAACTAGAACAAAAAAATCTAAAATTTGTATGGAGACACAATCGACCCCCGAATAGCCAAAGCAGTCTTGAGGGGAAAAAAAAGGGAGTTGGATGGAATCAGACTCCTGACTTCAGACTTACTACAAAGCTAAGTAATCGAGACAATATGGTACTAGCACAAAAACAGAAAACATAGATCAATGGAACAAGATAGAAGGCCAGAGATAAACCCACACACCTATGGTCAACTAATCTATGACAAAGGAGGCAAGCATATACAATGGAGAAAAGACAGTCTCTTCAATAAGTGGTGCTGGGAAAACTGGACAGCTACATGTGAAAGAATGAAATTAGAATGCTCCCTAACACCATACACATAAATAAACTCAAAATGGATTAAAGACCTAAATGTAAGACCAGTCACTATAAAACTCTTAGAGGAAAACAGGAAGAACACTCTTTGACATAAATCACAGCAAGATCTTTTTTGGTCCACCTTCTAGAGTAATGTAAATAAAAACAAACAAATGGGACCTAATGAAACTTAAAAGCTTTTTCACAGCAAAGGAAACTACAAACGAAACGAAAAGACAACCCTCAGAATGGGAGAAAATGTTTGCAAACGAATCAACGGAAAAAGGATTAATCTCCAAAATGTATAAACAACTCATGCAGCTCAATATTAAAGAAACAAACAACCCAATCCAAAAATGGTCAAAGACTTAAATAGACATTTCTCCAAAGAAGACATACGGATGGCCAAGAAGCACATGAAAAGCTGCCCACCATCCCTAATTATTAGAGAAATGCAAATCAAAACTACAATGAGGTATCACCTCACACCAGTTAGAATGGGCATCATCAGAAGATCTACAAACAACAAATGCTGGAGAGGGTATGGAGAAAAGGGAACCCTCTTGCACTGTTGGTGGGAATGTAAATTGATACAGCCACTACGGAGAACAGTATGGAGGTTCCTTACAAAACTAAAAATAGAATTACCATATGATCCAGCTATCCCACTACTGGGCATATACCCAAAAAAAAACCACAATTCAAAAAGACACGTGCACCCCAATGTTCACTGCAGCACTATTTACAATAGCCAGGTCATGGAAGCAACCTAAATGCCCATCAACAGATGAATGGATAAAGAAGATGTGGTACATATACACAATGGAATATTACTCAGCCATAAAAAGGAATGAAATTGGGTCATTTGTTGAGACGTGGATGGATCTAGAGACTGTCATAAAGAGTGAAGTAAGTCAGAAAGAGAAAAACAAATATTGTATATTAACTCATGTATGTGGAACCTAGAAAAATGGTACAGATGAATCGGTTTGCAGGGCAGAAGTTGAGACACAGATGTAGAGAACAAACGTATGGACACCAAGGGGGGAAAGTGGCGGGGTGGTGGGGGTGGGGGTGGGGGTGGGATGAATTGCGAGATTGGGATTGACATGTATACACTAATATGTATAAAATTGATGACTAATAAGAACCTGCTGTATAAAAAAATTAAATTAAATTAAAAAATTTTTTTAAAACTCAGATGAGAGGTTGGGATAAATGACTTTTCAAACCAATTTTAACCCTACAGTTCTGATTCTCATTTTTTAATTTATCTTTTATTGGTATCTACATTATCTCTAGAGTATAGATAGGACTATATACAAAAAATAAATGTAATTTTTAAAGGTTGCATGCAAATATATTTTAATTGAATCATAATTATTTCCTCAGTTTCCACTGAAATTACTTTAGCTTCGTGTCTAAAATTTTTCGGATAACCAAGGGTTCCCAATTTCTATATCCTCTGAAAAAAATGAGTCATGTAAAAACCAATACTAAAAATTTACTAGAGAAGCTAATTTTTTTAAGTTCTCATGGTGTTTCCATTTTGATACAAATATTTGGCCCACTTATTTCTTTCATAATCTTTTATAAAAGGACCCTATACAGAGATTTTTTTAATCCACATAGAATTGTTCATGTCCATTATTTCTCTCAATCAATAGAGTCTACAGGAAAGTATACTATATGATGTGGCCACACTTGCTGAGTATCACTAGTGAATAAATGACCATTTGTTGGTTGGAGTCACCCTGGCAGTAAAATGACAATCAAAAATACCATTCTCTTTTTATGTTTCTACAGTTTATAGATGTTTATAGAATCATTACCTTCCGGCCTTCTGAATGGCCCTTTTTTATCCTACACTTAACAGTTTGTTTATACTTTCTGCTTTTCAAAAGGAATTTAAAGCATCTTAAAATAAAATGTATGTATACAACAAAGGTCTGGGGAAAAAATAATGTATCAAAGATATAAGGAGGAGTAGGAGAAAGCAAAAATGCTAAACATAAGGTTTGATATAATTATTCTGATTGCCTATTCAATTTTGCTCTGAGTTTCCTCAGGGCAAGAAGAACAACAAAAAAAACCCAGGTTAAATACTTCTAGTTATTTGCTTGACGAAAGCAAACCAATTTTAAGAGAGAAAAAGAGACAGAGACAGAAAGAGAGAGATAGAGAAAGTGAGCACGTGCATTTCTTGCCTGGTTATAAATTTTAAATGGACTTCCCAGATGAGACTGTATACAGAAAATAATAGGCAATGTGTCTTTGACCAAAATTATCTACCAAATACAGACAAAACCAAAGATATAACATTTGAATTTGATTTAGTGAAGGTGGTTGTTCAGGGGATAAGATAATGTGAAAGTTATGTAATATTCTAGTGCTCTGCCTTGATTCAAGGATAGAGCTGTCGATTTAGCCAGAGAAGTGAGTGGATATCATGTTTCTCAGACAATCTTATTTATAAGGCACTGATCTCCGTAGGGTTTTAAGCAGGAGTTGGTGAGCAGATGGTCTGAGATCAAGCACTTCAGCAAGAGTCTATGAGAGCAGCATCGTTTGTCACAGGAGAACCACCTGTTCAATATCACATTGGTGGGTGGTGATGCCTCTGCAACTGGTCCAGGGACCATGCCTTGAAATAGACGGCCTGGGTGGCAAGTGTCCACCTTTTTCATAAATGGAAGCTCTACCATCTTCCATGCATCTCTGAACATATACTGATTTCTTTCTAAGCTTTAAGTCAATAGAGCTGCATTAGTCTGACAAAAACAACACGTTTCCAACAGTATCCTGTGAAAAGGCTTGTAACTTCAAGCCCCTCAGAATGAAAAGCCTTCTTTCCAGAAGCAAGTTTATGTGTATTCAAACTTTAAAAGCATAAGCATAAACTATAAATTTTTTTCATGTGTGCTGGTCTCTCTCCCTAAGTTTAAAAAAAAAAAAAGCTCTTTAGCTCCTTGGTATTTCAGTATTTCAAAGCTTTTAAAGTCAAGCCCCTAACGTAACCTGCTTTCTTTTTTTAAGAAAAGAATTCATTTGTTTTAAAGTGTTTTGATCATGCTGGTATATTTTAAAAGTCAATTAAATGTAATCCAAACATCTCAAGAGAGAGGAAGAGTTATTTCTTTTTTATCTAAAACCACAGAAACAAAGCCCTTAGTAAATGCATTTTCATGCTGTGCTGGTAATAGGTAGCATCCAGGCTAACTACTTAAATGTCATCCAGCAAAGTGCAAATCCAGTGTGTAGTTTGGAGGAACAAATGTTTGAAAATCTAATACACCCAGATTAATGGCGAGTCATAGTTATGTACAATGATGTTCTTATGCCAAGAAAGGGTGCTAGCCAGATGAACTTGCAAAATAACTTAGAAAACTTGATTGGAGAGTTTCTTGTTTAAAAATGGAATGTATAACCTATTAGGACTCTCTTAAAAAATTAATCAAAGTCCAGAAAAGTGTTTTATACTAAACTCTGAAAGAAGGTCACAATCATGTCTTGACAGCTGAATAAAAATAAGATAAAACCAAATTGTTTACCAGCTCTAATATGCCCTCAGCTGTCTAAATAGTCCCAACAGGGAGAGGAAAGTATAAATGCAAGCTCACCAAACAGGGATATCCTAACAAATGAAGACCATTGGACCAATTAAATCTGTTAAGCATTTTATTCTATGAAAGTAAAAATCTCCCTGTAAGCAAAAAATCATTTCCCCCCAGTCAGTCTCTTCTCTGACCATCTTTGCTTCTGTAACCTGACTTAATATCGGCGGCATCTTTTGCAAATCTATTTCCCACTTAAGGAATGCCCAATCAGGTGCGAATCCCTATTCAATGCACTGCAATATATACTAACACAGAATCAAAATTCATTACAAAACATATCTGTACATCAAATAGCAACCTGGGTGAATAACTACAAACATCAGGAATGCCACTATGCAGAAGAAAATGCATAAATATGTGGGGAAAATGAACAGACTGAAATTAGATATATAAGATATTGATAGTTTTTATAATCTAGGGCTATAGATTATCTTTTACTTTCCAAAAAAATTCTATAATGAGAATGTATTGACTTTTGTATAAAAGAGAATATCTTAAAGATTAAGATACAATATAGTTGGGGAAAGAAAAACAAAAATGCGCAGAATGTACCAAGGAAAAAATTCCAAAGTGGTATATCAACATGTGAAAAGAATATGCTGTCAAATAAATTTAAAACTGTTAAGAAACAGCCAGAGAGCTGAAGTTGGTTCAGGGTGGCTTCCTGGAGGAAGTGACTTTCTGGGCTCTAGGAAACAAAGTTATCTTGCAGCAGAGCATGATAAATTTATGAGGATATCAGAAACACTGGAACAGATGTCAGAGGAGCTGGTAAGAATGCCGAGTCTGCAATACAGACAATTGCCTACATATTGCAAGAGTATTTAGGGAGGGAAAAAATGACATTTTTTTCCAAAAGGAATTGGGTGGCAGGAAAAGCTTTGTGCTAGGAGTTAAATGACCTGGATTTTTGTGCTGGTCTTGCCACTTTCATGACTTTAGGTAATTCACATGAATTCTCAATGTCTCAATTTCCTCATCTGAAAAATAAGGACAATAATTATAGAGTCTCCCACCTTCCTTTGTTACTGTAAAGGTCAAATGATATGTTTCTGAATATGTAAATGTAAAGTGCTACTTTTGTGAAAAGGATTTTTATGAAGGACAGGTTAATATGCATCTGTCAAAATTTCCCTGTGGCCCAGTCTTCACCTCTAGACTCTCCATACACTCTCCAAAATGCACCTCATTCACACCCATGGCTTTGATCGCCATCTATATCCTGATGGCTCTCAAAGCAGTATTTCTAATTCAGCTCTGACTACTTTTCAGATATTTCCACATAATGATCCAAGTGCACTTAAAACCAATGTGTCCAAAGCGAACTTACTCTCCTTCCTCTAAATTCCGCTCCACACATGGTATGTTCTATCTCAGCAAAATCCAAGGTCGACATGAGTCCTGTCTTAGGTCAGGCTCCAGGGAAGCTGACTCTGAAATGAATATTCATATGTAGTGACAGAGAGAGGGGCGTGCTCCCAGGAGAAAGCTCTAAGGGAGTAAGAGAAAGCAGAATGGGAAAACGTGGAAATCAAGCAACAGTGTGATTTCACCAAAAATTCTAGCCTCAGCCTGATTCCACGGGGAAGCCCTGGAATGTATGTTACATCTCCAGTTCATGCCACCTCAAGGCTGGGCAGCTGAGCTTTCATATTCCTGTGCAGTCAGTCCCTGGCTAAAAGCCAGCTCAGGGTCGGGCTGGGGAAACGTAAATTCTCAGGTACTTTCAGCCTCTGCACAAGTGAGTAAAGGGCTCCAGGAGCCATGGAGTCATCTCCCAAAGAGGCAAAAGAGCACAGAAGTCTGGGGAGGGAGCAGAGATCTGAGAGGATGTGAGTACAGTCAGTGTCGTTGGCATCCTCTGAGTTACCTGACCCAGAAATCTGAGGCACTCACTCTTGAGTCCTCACACTCATTTATTCTGTGCATTGCTTCAGTCACTAAGTCCTACAGAGATCCAGGATTCCTCTCAAAGTGATTGTGACCACTCCTTTGCTCTCCTTTATCACATCTAGCTTGAACAACTAAGGACAGTCTCCTACCTGGTCACCATGCCTCCTCTCAAAGAACAGGCCAACTGATATTTCACAACACAGGCTACATAGATTTGATTTGTCCCTCCCTATTTAAAATCTTTCAATATCTCCCCATAATTTTTAAGATGAAATTAGAACTTCTTAGCTTCACACACCCACCAGCGATTCGTGCTTTGGACTCTGTCTTGCCAGCTCATCAGTTATGACTTCTTGGTCTCAGGACCACTTACACCCTAAAAATTTAGGTAAGACTCCAAAGGCTTTGGACTATGTGGATTACAACTACTAATATTTACTGTATTCAAAATTAAAACTGAGAAAAAATTAAAATATGTATTTAATTTGATGTGACATGGTGAATTGGAGGCCTCCCTCGGTGCAAAGCCCACATACACTCTGCTCACAAGAAGCAGGGATGGATGCCTCTGCATCTACTTCCACTAGGACTGGACTCCTCCATCCTCAACCCTGCATCGAGGAGAGGATTATGTGTCCTTCCTCTTTTCATCTCCCTCTTTCTGGACCAAGAACATGTGCAGATCCAGGAGCCCGACATACTTCCAAAAGCACACATGCTTGTATTGTATCAAGGCCTCTCACACCAATCATGACTCGACAGCCCTCTTCCAATTCCTGACCCTGAATCAACACATTATATCTTTTGGTGTAGTTTACCTCTGCTCCTACTCACATCACTCCATCGTCTCTTTAGATGTCATCCCTAATGCCCTAGATTTCCAGTCTGACTTATGTCAGTGGTCTCCCCTGCCACTTCCACCCTAGAGGCTCAATTAGCACCCTGTGCATGCTTTTCTTTCAAAGCATGGGAAACTTTTTACTCTAATCATTAATTTTCTTGTTTATTTTTCCCACTCCACTGGTCTTTGAGACCAGAAACTGTGGTTTAGCTGAGTTTTCAATCCTTCTATGAGCCAACCCATCCCTGTATGTGGCAAGTAGGGGGCAGTTGACAGATATTTGCTGATAAATGCCTGCTAAATGTTAGTTGATAAATGTCATATGGTAGTAGGTCAGATTGGAATCAGCATTAGGTAAAGGGTTAAATTGTAAAAAGAATCGAGAAGGGAAGCAGAAAGCACTTCAACAAGGAGGATTTGCTTGTCTGTTGGAAAAGGGATAAACCAGAAGAAAGAAAACCAATTAAAAGACTAATGAGATAGTATGTACAAGAAATGTTAGAGGCCTAAAGGAGGTTAGTGAAAACGGAGAAGAGAAAAAACAATTGAGATGGACCTAGGACGTAGATTAGATAGGACCTCATTCTTAAATGTGGTAGTTAAAAGAAATAGAAGAATGAAGACTTACACAAGTTTTCAAGGTAAAAAAAATGCAGTATTATTTGGTCATGAGTTTTGGGTTATTAGAAAGAACATAAGCATTTGAGAGCTTGATTTAAAATCTGGTTTCCCCATTTAAAAGATACATGGTATTGGAGAAATTTCTTGAACTAAGTTATAATTTTTTCATGAAAAATGTCAAAAAAGTAAAAAGTTATAACTAAACCTCATAACTTGTGAAGCTAGATATTATATAACTAACAGTTATCACAGTGCCAGACACCTAATAAATTATGCTAATATGTTTCCTTGCTATTTGTTCTTTTACCCTATTTCATTTTTTCGCAATTTCTTTGATGTCTGCATGCTTTTGAACTGGAGCTAGAGAATATTCTCGGTAGAGAATACTGTTAAAAACCTGAGTGTCTTTCAGAAATACCTGATGGTGCATTTACATGAACACAAAATAAGATGAGGGGCTTTGTTAAATTATAGGTGACCATGTGCCTCCAATCCTTTAATACATATTCTTACTTTCTCTTCTTCTCCCCCTGATAAGAACTGCTTACATTTCAAACTGGACCATGAAGTATTCATCGAGGTGAAGACCCTAGCTACCTACATCAAGGAAACAGCAGAGCTGCCCTTCCAGATGCTAATGAGGGCGAAAGGAGTAACATCTACTTTTTTTTTATTGGTTTATTGCTTTTTTCCCCCAAGGCTAAGAGTAAGGCTCAAGGTGCTAAAGGGAGTGTTCCATCCCCCCAGAGCAATATCTTTCCATTGCCCTCGTCAGAGGCTCTATCTATCTGGCCCCTCATGAATCATTTACAGTTGGCTGTCCTTCTCACATCCCAACAACAGAAAATAACCCACAGGGTTGTATAAGCATGTTGTCTGTCCTTTTCCAACTCTCATTTATCTTTCCTTCATTCCATCTTCTCTCACACACTCAGTCTCCCACACCTACCAAAATAGCTACCTCTCCATTCTCAAGAGATTAAACTTCTGCTATGCACAAATGCACATGTCCTCATGTGTTTCTGTATCTGAGGATGTGGATACCTATCCTAAAAAGTGATTTCATTTTTGAAATCTTTACATCAGTAATAAACATGGAGATAGAGTCCTTCCCTTTATCACGTTTTGAACTGTTCTTTTTCTCATTATCAGTTCTTTACGTAGTTCTGACTTTCTCAAACACCATTTTAATTTCAAGATCTAAAGAGAGGAAGCAAGTCATTTTTTCCAGTGTAGAACACGGATCCCCTTTCGTGTCCACAGAAAGTGTGCCTAGAGAATGATCCTTGCCTGTAATTACTTTTACCGAATATGTTTAACGGTGTCAATAATTTAGCTTTTGAAGGCAGCCAAGCTCCTTCCCAGATTGCTGGATGTTTAGCCAAATGAGTGGTACAACCCATGTTGGCGTGTGCCTGAAAAAGACATGACTTTGGACATCAAAGCACTATATACATACCATGGCTATAAGAAATGAATAGTTATTACCCAATTCCAGAACAGTCTTGTTTGTCAAACGTAGTGATATGTATACGAAAGTAAGTAACTCTCCAAGCCTTACTTCAAAAATATTCATTCTCTGAAATATATCACATTTGAAAGGTTCTCATGAAATTCAAGTACTTATATCTATTACTAACTGAAAGAAATAAAAGTTGTAACAACTAAGAGGACTTCAATTTAGTAAATTATTTTAGTTTCTAGCAGAAGTTTAACTGTGGTTTTAATAATTTGACCCGGGCTTCCTTGGTGGTGCAGTGGTTGAGAACCTGCCTGCTAATGCAGGGGACACGGGTTCGAGCCCTGGTCTGGGAGGATCCCACATGCCACGGAGCAACTAGGCCCATGAGCCACAACTACTGAGCCTGCGTGTCTGGAGCCTGTGCTCCGCAACAAGAGAGGCCGCGATAGTGAGAGGCCCGTGCACCGCGATGAAGAGTGGCCCCCGCTTGCCACAACTAGAGAAAGCCGTTGCACAGAAACGAAGACCCAACACAGCCAAAATAAATAAATAAATAAATAAATAAATAAATAAACTCCTACCCCCAACATCTATAAAAAAAATAAAAATAAATAATCTGACCAGTATTTATTTCCTACTTATTTAGTGTACGTTAGATTACATATAAGATTTAAGCATTCTCCATTATTTAAATGGTATTAATTTAAAAGAAAGGACTGAAAAAACATTTTGCATTTATTATACCAAAAAATGGAGCAGAAGAAGCAAGGACATATTACAAGAATATGTTAAGGTCATAGTTCGTTATAGTATATAGATCTTTCCTTATGACACTCAGTTGGTCTAGAACTTAAGAACGAAAAATAGGAAGCTTCCTGTATTCCTGTATTTATCTTACTTTTCAAATCAACTGCACCTTCGAATCTCTTCCAGAGTGATTATACAAAATCCAATTTGAAGATATTCCTGAGAATAAAGAGAGTTTAGCATTAAACAAACAAACCCTATGGCTTAAATTGTAAATGCCTTAAAACTAATCTAATCACAAAGTTGAAAGAGACCTATAGGAAAATTATCTTTCCAAGAAGTAAATGATGTATAAGTATATTTGTAGTTTGGGTGCTACTTACCACTTTCCAAAGAGACTAAATAAACAAAGAATGAAGAGAAAATTTTAAATTCCACATTTTAAAAATGAGTTAGAGGGTTTTATTGACATCAATGTGATGATCTAAAAAGCTCCCCTGAGAACTGGACAGCTAAACAAACAAGACACTGTTAGAATGAAAAAGGAGGGGAATTTGGGATAGCAAACATTAGTGCCTTTGAGTAGACAGTTTCAAATATCTAAAGAACCAACATATGGATGAAATGTTACAATTGTTTAGATCATTAGAAGGGGTTAAACTAAGCCCTATGAAAAGTTAAAAACGACTGTCATTTACTATGAAGGAGACAAATTATTTAAAGTATTTTTCTGTATTTAAAAAAGAAATATTGAATTAGTCAAAATTTTTTAGAAGTCACCTATAATCCCACTACTAAGAGATAAACCACTGTTAACCTTGATTCATCTCCTTTCGGGAATCCCACAGCACATATTGCTTTGGAACCAGAGTTTTTACTTAAAACCATAGTGAAACATCTTTACTTGTAAATAAGTATATTGGTATATCCATTACATCTTACATAATGGATACACAGTATTTCTTTTTAGGCAACCACCACTGTTTACTTTCCAATATTTTTGGAATCTTAATTTTTTCAAATTTTATACTGTTAAAAACAAGTATGCAACTGAAAAACTTTTATACATATATTTTTGTTCTTCTATCTACGTCTATCAGTAAGATGAACTTCTAACAATTCCATTTCTGCTAGATCACAGTTTATGCATGTTATTTAACTTTGTCACTTTGCTAAATTGCCAACCAGAAATATTATATCACTTATATTTCTACCACGAGAGTGATCATTTTTCCACCTCATTATTAAAACTAGGTATTGACGTTCTTTATTCTTTGTCAATATGACAGATAAAAAAATAGTACCTCGTTGTTTTTAAGTGTGGCTCTTTGAGTATCAATCAACAAGAATGTATGTATGGGGGCTTCCCTGGTGGAACAGTGGTTAAGAATCTGCCTGCCAATGCAGGGGACACGGGTTAGAGCCCTGGTCCAGGAAGGTCCCACATGCTGCAGAGCAACTAAGCCCATGTACCACAACTACTGAGCCTGCGCTCTAGAGTCCACGAGCTGCAACTACTGAGCCTGCGTATCACAACTACTGAAGCCCACAAGCCTAGAGCCCATGCTCCGCAACAAGAGAAGCCACTGCAATGAGACGCCTGCGCACCGTGACGAAGAGTAGTCCCCGCTCGCCACAACTAGAGAAAGCCTGTGTGCAGGAATGAAGACCAAAAGTAAATAAATTAATTGATTTTTTAAAAAAAGAATATATGTATGTATAATTTCTACCATTTATCTTTTTTGTTAATTTTACATGCAATGCTTTCACTCAAAGATTTTGTTTGTTCATTTTTTTAACCACAAAACTTTCTCCTCTCCCTCTTCCCCTCTCTCTTTCTTTCCTTTTTAATTTTATGAATTTTTGCATTTGGAGTCACACCTAGAAAGACTAGACATTATCATTTACAAAAAAGCCTAAAGAAGTTACCAAACTTAAAAAATGCTAAATCACTCATCCAGGAAGTTGTTTAAGATTAGGCTGGATGATTTCTAGCTGAAATTTTGTTGCTGTTGAAGAAGCCTATATTAGACCACTAAGATTTTATAATTATGTATATAAAAATAATAAAAGTATTTATAAATGCAATTAAGAGAAAAAGCAAACAGAAGAAGCAAAACCAGAAATGGGACAGGGAGTAATGTTGTTGAACAGGAGTTGGTGGAAGACTTTTGGTTTTTATTTTAAAGCCTGTGTATGCTTCAATTTTTTAGACATGTAATTCTTTAATAAAAATAATAAATAATTATAACAAAATTTAATGAATAAATAAATGAAAATTTAATGAGTAAATAAATAAAATAGAGAAGATACACATCAAATAGAGAAGAATACATTATTTGGTGGAGGAACCGGCAGGCTAAAAGTTTACTAGTCTAGCTTAGACTTCTACCTGGTGATCGAAACATCTTTACTTCTCCTGACTGCATCATACTTATAAAATGGCCAAAAGCCTTCCCTGTCCACTAACTATAACCACGTCAGCAATTTTTAGGTTCACTTTTTCTGGCTATATTAAAAATTCCTACTCTGAAAAAAAGAAAGAAGTCTGAACTAGACCTAAGTACAGTAGTGTCCGATTGCCTCTCTTGGCTGAATTCTATCACTAAGCATCCCACTGAAGCCTATTTCTCCTGCTCAGGTACCTTCTAATTTATTTCATCTCTACCTTGCTTGAGACAGAGTATTCCTTGAGATGACAACTGTTCTTCATTTTACTCATCACTTCCTTTTCTGAAATACTACCTTAGTGACCAGGATGACCGGGGCTACTTATTATCCACTTCTGGAGTACCACCTGCACTTGAGTGATTAGGTGGTAGCCTGGACAAGTTCAAAAACCCTGTGCTGAAATGATTCTAACAAGGAGGGAAAGAGGAATAGGTCTGAGACCCTAACCCAGAGTTTCTGTAGGTATAAAGAACTGGAATGCTCTGAGTCAGAGAGGGCATCTGAGAACCCATTCAATAACAGATTGAAATCCTGAGTCATGGCATTGGAACAGAGCCCAAACCTTTCAGCAGTGGGAGAGCTTGCTTTGATCCAGACACCCTCTTTTAGCTTCAAATTATAGCTGAGAAGCCTGGAAAAACTGGAGCAGATCGTTGACTTCATGCATCATTGAAAGGCCTGTAGTCCTCTCACCTATTTGGCAATGCTGTAAAGCAAACAGGACAAACCCCACTCCACCTGCAGTCTCCTTTACAATATATCACTGGGTCAGACAGTGGCATCACCATATGGATAAAATGTAATGTGGTAGAAACAAGAGGGAACCAGGTCACCAAATATTTTCTGTAAATGGTCAGATAATAAGTAGTTTAGGCTTCTCAGGACACATATTTTCTCCTTTGCTTATTTTTTTAAGTTTGTTTTGTCTGTGTATAACTCTTTTAAAATATAACAATCATTCTTAGCTAATAGGAAGTATGAAAACAGACCACAGGCCATAGTTTACCAATCCCTGGTCTAATCACACCAGTTAAAAGGCACAGATTGTCAGATTGTATGGAACAAAACAAGACCCTATATATCATGTCTAGGAGAAATACACTTTGAATGTAATAATATAGATAGTTTAAAAATAAGATGACTTAAAAAGATATTCCATGTAAATACAAAGCAAAAGAAAGCTGGAGTATCTAGAGTGATATTAGAAAAACTAGACTTAAAAACCATGAAAATTACCAGGATCAAAAATGGATACTACAAAATTATCAAAGGATCAATTCACCAAGAGTGCAAAACAACTTAAAATGTGAATGACCCTAATGACAGAGCATTCAAATACATGAAGCAAAACTGATAGAACTGAAAGAAAAAAATGAAAAACCCAAGATTATAGATGAAGACTTCAATACTCCTCTCTCAGTAATCAACGACTAGTAAGAGATAAAATCATCAAGAATGAAGAAACCACAAACTTGACCTAATTAACATGTATAGAAAATTCTTTCCTCCCACAGAGAGAATACACATTTTTCTCAAGTGCACGTAAAGTACTCACCAAAACAGACCATGTCCCGGGTCATAAAACAAACTAACAAATTTAAAAGAATTGAAATTGTACAAAGTACATTCTCTGATCACAAAGGAATTAAACTAGAAATTAATCACAAAAAGATATTAGGAAAGTCTTCAAATACTCGGAAATGAAACATTACACTTTAAATAATCTATGGGTCAAATAGGATTTCTCAAGAGAAGTGTATTAATCTATTCAGACTGCTAGAACAAAACACCATAGACTGGGTAGACAACAGACACTTATTCTCATAGTTCAGGAGGCTGAGAAGCCCAAGATTAAGGTGCCCGAAGATTTGGTTCCTGGTGAGAGCCCTCTTCCTGGCCTGCAGGTGTCTGCCTTTTCACTGTGTCCTCACATGGTAGAGAGAAAGAGAGAGAGAGTTCTGATCTCTCTTCCTCTCCTTAGAAGGACACTAATTCCATCTTGGAGGCCCCATTCTCATGACCTTATTTAAACCTAATTACTGGGACTTTCCCAGTGGTCCAATGGTAAAGAATCCACATTCCAGTGCAGGGGACGTGGGTTCAATCCCTGGCTGGGGAACTAAGATCCCACATGCCGTGGGGCAACTAAGCCCGTGAGCCACAACTACTGAGCCCATGCTCCTCAACTGGAGAGCCCGTGTGCCACAAACTACAGAGCCCACTTGCTCTGGAGCCCAAGCGCCACAACTACAGAGCCCACACACTCTGGAGCCTGCATGCCACAACTAGAGAGAGAAAACCCACATGCCACAGCTAGAGAGAAGTCCGCGTGTCGCAACTAGAAAGAAGCCCACGCACTGCAATGAAAGATCCTGCATGCCGCAACTAAGGTCCGATGCAGCCAAAGATAAATATAAATAAATAAATACTTAAAATTCTAAAAATAAATAATAAACCTAATTACCTCCCTAGGGCCCCACCTCCAAATAACATCACCCTGGAAGGGTTAGGCCTTCAATATATGAATTTGGGGGAGCTACATTCAGTCCATAAGAGGAATGTAGAAAATATTTAAAACTGAATGAAAATAGAAATATAACATATCAAAATTTGTCCAAGTAACTAAAACAATGTTTGGAAGAGCATTCATAATATTAAATGTATATATTAGTAAAGAAGAAATTTCTGAAATCAATAAAAGAATCTTCTACACTAAGAAACTAGAAAAATAAGAAAAAACAAAACCAAAGCAACCAGAATAAAAGAAGTTTAAAGATAAGAACATAAATAAATGAAACAAAACAGAAAACAATGAACCAATGAAATCAAAAACAGTTTATTTGAACAGATCAATCAATAAACCCAATAAATCTCTAATCCAGCTAATCACACAAATGTAAATTCATCCAATTTTCTGACTGTGGGAAGCATCATTACATCTTTAGACTTTGTGACTTTAGATCTTTGGACTTTATAACTCTACTTCCATCTAATGTCAGAGTATAGACAATGAAGAAGCCATCTTTTAAAAGGGGAAATTTCACCCCCAAAATGTTCAAATTTCAGTATAGCTTTATGGCTGCTTATGACACATGAGCAACAAAAGGTCTTCAGTAACACTTCTTTTTAAGACAAAGAGCTGAATCACAAGTTAATCACATGCATATGAAGAGTGATCTGTGGATAAGCCACATCTTAATTCTAGTTGGCATCTACACTGGAGCTTTCTCTCTGACCTCCTTCCAAAATCTATAGCTTTGCTTCCCAAAACATGATCTCAACAACTGCACTGCAATAAAGTCACCTGAAAAACAATTTAGAAGGAGCTTTCCAATTTCCCTTGATGTGTTTCTAAACTTGTCCTTTTTACTGCTCTTCCAAACCCAGGGCATTTCTGTTTGATGAAAAATCTCTAGTCATTCAGCAGCGATGTAGACTTATGCCCTCAAGGAATTTGCAATTAAGTAGGGAGATCACAAAATAAATACACATAAAAAAGCAAGCAATCTAGGACTGTACATGATGCTAAGATTCCTGTGGTACCAGCTGTGACTACAGAAGTTTAGAGAAAGAGGAGATGAATAGATCAGTGAGAAATGGAGTCGCCTTCGCATATCAGGTTGTAGCTAGAGGAAGATAAAGGGTGCTCGGAAAACAGGAACCATGTGGATAAAGGTATAGAAATAAGAATATCCATGTAGCAGGAAAGACTAGTGTGACTAGAGTAGAGAACGCATATTTGAGATGAAATGTGGTTTGAGACTTGAAACCAAGCAGAGGAGTTCAGGCAGAAAACCATGGGAAATAGGTTCGGTGAAGTGATAGACATGGGGAAGGTATAAATGGGGCAGAAGTGAGCATAATGCCTCAGAAGGAAACAGTCTGACACCAGGCAGCCCACCAAGAGTTATACCTGGATGGCACCACTGAAAAGAGAAAGTAAAAGACAGACATACAATATTTTCAAAGATGGAACCTACTGTACTTAGTGAGTGGGAGCAGGAGATCAAGAAGCATTTGAGTTTCTGGGAGAATGTGAGAGATCATTAAGAAAGCGGCAAAAAAGGGAGAGAAAATAGAGGAACAATCCTGGAAGAGATGATAACAGGATAAAATCCTTGAAAACATTAAGTATGAGATGATGGCAACACTCTTGAGTGGCAATGGATACACCAGAGGTTAGAGTGCCAGAATAGGACCAGAGACACAAATTTCTGAATTGTCTAAATAGACATGATAGTTAAAGTCACACACACACAAAATTGATGTTTTAGGGAAAAGTGACAGTGAGAGAGGTAAGCTAAGGCTCATGACTGAAGTTTTCCACGTATCCAGTTAGGAAGAAAGGGAAAAGACAAGCTTCCTCTCCTCAGGCGGCAAAGGAGCAGTTGGAGAGAGGTTAAGAAACAAGAACAAAAACAAAAAAACCACAAAACTTTTCAAAAAGCCTCAGCTGATCCATGGTGTCCAATGCTACAGAGAGGTAAAGGACAATGAGAACAGAATGAAGCCAGCTGAACTTGAGAATTAAAAGTTTTGGTCAGTGGTTAAGAGTGTCTGTAAGGTGCAGGGAATGGTGGAGCTGTTCAATGAGCATAGAGTTTCAGGTTTGCAAGATGAAGAGTTCTGAAGATGGATGGTGACAATGATTGCATAACCTTATCAATGTATTTAATGTCACTCAGCTGTACACTTTAAAATGTTTAAGATGGTATTTATGTTATTTTACAACAATAAGAAAAATGAAAGAAAAAAAAGCTTTGGTCATTTTGTATACAAAAAAACTACATCTCACTGTGTGTGGTTTGGGGTTTTTTGGGTTTTGGTTTTTTTTTTGTCATTTTCAGAGGCACATTCTTTTTTACTGCCTGTGGATAAGAAAATAATCAATTCATTATACTGGAATCTCCAGCAGTTCCCAATGATCAACACAGCTCAATATTTATTCAGATATATTTTTATCAGAGAAAAACTTCCTTTGGAAACAATTGTTTGTGAAGACTTTTGCTACATAAAAGGAAAGACATAGCATATGTTTATCACAAAATCCAGATAATTATACCTTTGGTCTGCAAGCTTCTGGACATATAGATCATATTCATCCTAGTCTCTAAATGTTAGAGCTACAGGGAACTTATATCTCTATTCTAATTTCCTCACATTGAAGATGAAGAAACCAAGGACCAAAGAGGCTGAATGATGCACACAGACTCACCCATGAGCTGGGGCAAGAGGTGGAACAGGAACCCGGGTCTTCCCAGGCCTGCTCAGTACGCCCTCTACCAGGTAATGCTCTTCCAAAGCAGAGTTTTCCTCGTGAATAATTTAGAAAATCTGTGTAGGAGTCTCATGTACGACTTACATTAATAAAAGTCCCTTTGGTGAAAGAAATTTCTTGTTCCAGAAAGAGGACACAGGTTACAACATTTCAAATTAATTGTATTAGGGTATTACTCATTCCAATTCGTCTATCAGTCTGTAAATGACTGTAAGGAACAGTTGTAATGCTGTGCTCAGAAGACACTCATAAATAGAATTAATCACTTAAATAGATATTTTAATAGAATTATTGCACCATATAAGCTAATATTATTCCTAAAACCAGAAAACTACATGATTTATAACCTGTAAACTGGTTTTGCCCAAAGATCATTTGCAACATTGGAGAGGAAAAAAAGTGAAAAATAAAAGAGGTGAGCGTCACCCTGTTTTTCTTTTTTTTGTACCTGTTGTTCTCTTACTGACCTATTTCTTGATCATTTTAAAATTACCAATTTATTAAAAGTCGTTCAGCATCGTAAGAGTGCTGTTTTCCGTTATGGATCCACAAATTACTATGCCTTTTATAAAGAGAAAGAGTACTTGGGTTTTTCTTCCATCTCTTAGGTATAACCAATAATAAATAAATGCTTAAGAAATGCAGAGTCCCATTTCTCTGAGCAGGGTCCACCCAATGCCTGAATATGGACCAAACACTTTCCTCACAACCGGATGTTTTGCATCCATGTATGTACCTCCATCTGAGGTTAATGTAGCAAATGAACAGTTTTGGTGTGGGAGGAGGGATCCTTGCAACCACAACTGAACTGATGGCCTTCTGAGAAGTCGGGCTTAATCTCTTGGCCAAATCATCCTGGCCACTTTTGTAGTTTGCCTTAAACAAAAACAATTGCACTTGGCATTCTTGGGAGGAAGGAAGTAGAATTCTTGAGTTACAGGGTGAGAAAAATCACCTTAAATCATGAACAAAGTACATATTGAATTAAGAAAGGGTACAGAGAAGGCTCTACTTGCCCTCCAAAGTGGATGTTTTTCATCAAGGAGAAAAAAATTTCCCTTGACTTATCTAAGATAAAAATTGGGGGGCTTCCCTGGTGGCGCAGTGGTTGAGAGTCCGCCTGCCGATGCAGGGGACACGGGTTCGTGCCCCGGTCCGGGAAGATCCCATATGCCACGGAGTGGCTGGGCCCGTGAGCCATGGCCGCTCGTCCAGAGCCTGTGCTCCGCAACCGGAGAGGGCACAACAGTGAGAGGCCCGCGTATCGAAAAAACAAAAAAAAATTGGGTTTATGAATCTGTCAAATATGGCAGGAAACACCGATTACTAGTTTGTGATAAGTAACAGAATTACCTTCAGTGCTGACAGCCTGAAACTCTGTCATTTAGCTGTGTGATGTCCTTACTGTTATTGTTTACACTGATGTACACATTTCCTAGATCTCAGTAATTTCCTTGTGAGGTTGTATAATTCTGATAGTTGGTAATCACGGGGCCAGGTTTAGGGTATCGTGGTGAAAGATTTCTTCAGGCACCATCAGCTGAGACTCAGCATAGAGCACTACTTCCACATGAAATGTGCTTTTTTTTTCCTAAAAAACTTCCATTATTAAAATAATAACTTGAATTAGCCTATAAATAAAAAGTCACACTATATTTTAATAGCCAAAGCTTTATAAAAAGACATTATCTCCTTGATGGAGAAAAACCTTTTTGTGAATCAAAGAAGAAATAATCAAAACTGAAATTTCAGAATATTTTAGAAATTACTGACAATGAGGCTATAATATGGAAACATTTTTGTGAAAGATATCAGAGGCAAATTCATACTCATAAATGCCTTTATTGTTGAAGAAGAAAAACTAAATATTAATAGAGATAAGCATTTAGCTCCAAAAGATTGGAAAATAAAACAAACCCTCAAATATTAAAATACAGCAGTTAAACCTACAGAGCAATCTAAGACATGTCCATATAATAGAATGTTCTGGAGCATTTTGTTTAATGAGATATCCTCTATATGTACTGATATGGCACATGTCCCAAAGGATGTTAAATGAAGAAGGTTATGAATCACTAATATGGTCTGTAACCATTTGTTTCTTTTATTTTTCTGGGTGAAATTACATGTTAATTCCTAGATAACCTCTAAATGAAACAAGAAATGGATAAGGGGAGTGGAGAATTAAAAGTCAGAAATGGGGAATGGAGAATGACTTCACACCTTACACTTTTTTTTTCTCTTTTCACTGTATGTTATTTTTTTTTCATGAGAATGCATTATTTATTCAAATAAATTTAAAATAAAAGTGGTCAGGGAAATAGCTTCACCTAGTAGCTCAGTTTTTATTCTCTTCAAAGGTGGAAAGTTTCTTCCTGGTCTTCAGCTCTCCACTTACAGCTCCTTTCATCCCACTCGGCCTCAAAAATGAGCCCTTCTATCACTTTACTACACTCCCCACAAAGTAGGAAGGTCCTCCAGGCCATAGAGTTGGCCTCGACACCATTTTCTCTCATAATCTCACTTTCCCATCTGGAAGTAATGTCCTGATTATGTAAGCTTCTATGTTTGCAATTTCTAGTCTCTCTTTTTCCTTTGATTTCCACCCATATTCTTTCCAATTAAAATCAATATTTTCGAGACGATTGGGGTTGGCGGCGTGAACACAGCCTGAAGGGGTTAGTGCACCACGGCTGGCCGGGAGGGAGTCCAGGGAAAAGTCTAGACCTGCCAAAGAGGCAAGAGACTTTTTCTTCCCTCTTTGTTTCCTGGTGCGCAAGGAGAGGGGATTTAAGAGCGCTGCTTAAAGGAGTTCCAGACATGGGCGCGAGCCGCGGCTAAAAGCGCAGACCCCAGAGACGGGCATGAGACACTAAGGCTGCTGCTGCCGTCCCCAAGAGGCCTGGGTGCGAGCACAGGTCACTATCCACACCTCCCTTCCCGGGAGCCTGTGCAGCCCGCCACTGCCAGGGTCCCATGATCCCGGGACAATTTACGCAGGAGAACGCACGGCGCGCCTCAGGCTGATGCAACGTCATGCCGGCCTCTGCCGCCGCAGGCTCGCCCCGCATCCGCACCACTCCCTCCCCCTGGCATGACTGAGCCAGAGCCCCTGAAGCAGCTGCTCCTTTAACCCCGTCCTGTCTGAGCGAAGAACAGACGCCCTCCGGCGACCTACGCGCAGAGGCGGGGCCCAATCCAAAGCTGAGTCCCTGGAGCTGTGAGAACAAAGAAGAGAAAGGGAAATCTCTCCCAGCAGCCTCAGAAGCAGCGGATTAAAGCTCCACAATCAACTTGATGTACCTGTATCTGAAAATACACGAATAGACAACGAATCATCCCAAACTGAGGAGGTGGACTTTGAGAGGAAGATTTATTATTTTTTCCCCTTTTCCTCTTTTTGTGAGTGTGTATGTGTATGCTTCTGTGTGAGTTTTGTCTGTATAGCGTTTCTTTCACCATTTGTCCTAGGGTTCTATCCGTGCATGTTTTTTTTTCTTTCCTTTTTTTAAAATTTTCTTAATAATTATTTTTTATTTTAATAACTTTATTTTATTTTACCTTATTTTATTTTATTTTATCCTCTTTCTTTCTTTCTTTCTTTCTTTCTTTCTACGTTTTCTCCCTTTTATTCTGAGATGTGTGGATGAAAGGCTCTTGGTGCTGCAGCCAGGACTCAGTGCTGTGCCTCTGAGGTAGGAAAGCCAACTTCACGACACTGGTCCACAAAAGACCTCCCAGTTCCACATAATATCAAACGGTGAAAATCTCCCAGAGATCTCCATCTCAACACCAGCACCCAGCTTCACTCAACAACCAGCAAGCTACAGTGCTGGACACCCTATGCCAAACAACTAGCAAGACAGGAACACAATCCCACCCATTAGCAGAGAGGTTGCCTAAAATCATAATAAGTCCACAGACACCCCAAAAGACAACACCAGACGTGTACCTGCCCACCAGAAAGACAAGATCCAGCCTCATCCACCACAACACAGTCACTAGTCCCCTTCACCAGGAAGCCTACACAACCCACTGAACCAACTTTAGCCACTGGGGACAAACACCAAAAACAACAGGAACTGCAAACATGCAGCCTGCAAAAAGGAGACCCCAAACACAGTAAGATAAGCAAAATGAGAAGACAGAAAAACACACAGCAGATGAAGGAGCAAGATAAAAACCCACCAGACCTAACACATGAAGAGGAAATAGGCAGTCTACCTGAAAAAGAATTCAGAATAATAAGAGTAAAGATGATACAAAATCTTGGAAATAGAATAGACAAAATGCAAGAAACATTTAACAAGGACCTAGAAGAACTAAAGATGAAACAAGCAACAATGAACAACACAATAAATGAAATTAAAAATACTCTAGATGGGATCAATAGCAGAATAACTGAGGCAGAAGAACAGATAAGTGACCTGGAAGATAAAATAGTGGAAATAACTACTGCAGAGCAGAATAAAGAAAAAGGAATGAAAAGAACTGAGGACAGTCTCAGAGAACTCTGGGACAACATGAAACGCACCAACATGCGAATTGTAGGGTTCCCAGAAGAAGAAGAGAAAAAGAAAGGGACTGAGAAAATATTTGAAGACATTATAGTTGAAAACTTCCCTAATATGGGAAAGAAAATAGTTAATCAAGTCCAGGAAGCACAGAGAGTCCCATACAGGATAAATCCAAGGAGAAACATGCCAAGACACATATTAATCAAACTGTCAAAAATTAAATACAAAGAAAACATATTAAAAGCAGCAAGTGAAAAACAACAAATAACACACAAGGGAATCCCCATAAGGTTAACAGCTCATCTTTCAGCAGAAACTCTGCAAGCCAGAAGAGACTGGCAGGATATATTTAAAGTGATGAAGGAGAAAAACCTACAACCAAGATTATTCTACCCAGCAAGGATCTCATTCAGATTTGACAGAGAAATTAAAACCTTTACAGACAAGCAAAAGCTGAGAGAGTTCAGCACCACCAAACCAGCTTTACAACAAATGCTAAAGGAACTTCTCTAGGCAAGAAACACGAGAAGTAAAAGACCTACAATAACAAACCCAAAACAATTAAGAAAATGGGAATAGGAACATACATTTCGATAATTACCTTAAATGTAAATGGATTAAATGCTCCCACCAAAAGACACAGACTGGCTGAATGGATACAAAAACAAGACCCATATATATGCTGTCTACAAGTGACCCACTTCAGAACTAGAGACACATACAGACTGAAAGTAAGGGGATGGAAAAACCTATTCCATGCAAATGGAAACCAAAAGAAAGCTGGAGTAGCAATTCTCATATCAGACAAAATAGACTTTAAAATAAAGACTATCAGAAGAGACAAAGAAGGACACTACATAATGATCAAGGGATCAATCCAAGAAGAAGATATGACAATTGTAAATATTTATGCACCCAACATAGGAGCACCTCAATACATAAGGCAAATACGAACATCCATAAAAGGAGAAATCAACAGTAACACATTCATAGTAGGGGACTTTAACACCCCACTTTCACCCATGGACAGATCATCCAAAATGAAAATAAATAAGGAAACACAAGCTTTAATTGATACATTAAACAAGATGGACTTAATTGATTTTTATAGGACATTCCATCCAAAAACAACAAAATACACATTTTTCTCAAGTGCTCATGGAACATTCTCCAGGATAGATCATATCTTCGGTCAAAAATCAAGCCTTGGTAAATCTAAGAAAATTGAAATTGTATCAAGTATCTTTTCCAACCACAATGCTATGAGACTAGATATCAATTACAGGAAAAGATCTGTAAGAAATACAAACACATGGAGGCTAAACAACACACTACTTAATAACGAAGTGATCACTGAAGAAATCAAAGAGGAAATCAAAAAATACCTAGAAACAAATGACAATGGAGACACGACGACCCAAATAAATCCTATGGGATGCAGCAAAAGCAGTTCTAAGAGGGAAGTTTATAGCAATACAATCCTACCTTAAGAAACAGGAAACCATAATTCAAAAAGAGTCATGTACTAAAATGTTCATTGCAGCTCTATTTACAATAGCCCGGAGATGGAAACAACCTGAGTGTCCATCATCGGATGAATGGATAAAGAAGATGTGGCACATATATACAATGGAATATTACTCAGCCATAAAAAGAAACGAAATTGAGTTATTTGTAATGAGGTGGATGGACCTAGAGGCTGTCACACAGAGTGAAGTCAGTCAGAAAGAGAAAGACAAATACCGTATGCTAACACATATATATGGAATATAAGGGAAAAAATGTCATGAAGAACCTAGGGGTAAGACGGGAATAAAGACACAGACCTAACAGAGAATGGACTTGAGGATATGGGGAGGGGGAAGGGTAAGATGTGACAAAGCGAGAGAGTGGCATGGACATATATACACTACCAAACGTAAAACAGACAGCTAGTGGGAAGCAGCCGCATAACACAGGGAGATCAGCTCTGTGCTTTGTTACCTCCTGGAGGGGTGGGATAGGGAGGGTGGGAGGGAGGGAGATGCAAGAGGGAGGAGATATGGGAACATATGTATATGTATAACTGATTCACTCTGTTATAAAGCAGAAACTAACACACCAGTGTAAGGCAATTATACTCCAATAAAGATGTAAAAAAAAAAAAAATCAATATTGTCTACCCACACAAGAGTGTTCTTCAGGGAAACGGGTATAACATAGTTTTCAGAAGCGCTGACTTTTTCTTATCATTATTGACATCTTTCCCTTCTGAAGCTTTCAGTTTGTTTTTTTTTAAAGAATCAATTTTATTTATTTATATTTTGGCTGCTTCAGGTCTTTGTTGCTGTGCACGGGCTTTCTCTAGCTGCCGTGAGTGGGGGCTACTCTTTGCTGCAGTGCACAGGCTTCTCATTGCAGTGGCTTTTCTAGTTGTAGAGCACGGGTTCTAGGCACTTGGGCTTCAGTAGTTGTGGCTCGTGGGCTCTAGAGCACAGGCTCAGTAGTTGTGGCGCACGGGCTTAGTTGCTCCACAGCATGTGGGATCTTCCCGGCCCAGGGCTTGAACCCGTGTCCCCTGCATTGGCAGGCGGATTCTTAACCACTGCACCACCAGTGAAGCCCCTCAAATATTTTCTAAATTAAAGTTTTGTATAGTATTGCTTAAATTCACATATTTCCAAGACGGTATGCTAATTATTTAACGCCTATGAAAGTACTACATTAACAATCTACGTCTATGTGCAATTACTTGGTAGGTATGTATAACCCTTTAAGTTGGCAAAAAATGGAATCTACCCAAAGATAAGGAAAAAAAATTCAGTGATACTGCAACTCAGAAAAAACAATGTTTCCTATAGTTTGAGTTTTAAGTCTGTTTGCTTAATTCTTCTATTTAGTTTCTATTCACACTTTTCATTTCACATTCTCTGAGCACCTGAGCTTCTGTCAGCTTTAGAAGAGGTCATTTCCCTAGCTCTTGACTCCCCAGAATTCCACCCAGCTTTAATTCCTACTGAAAAATTGCTGGACATGTTGACAGAAGTTGACATGTTGAAACTACTGATAGGTTTTTTAGAGTAGTCCCCCTAAGAAGTAGGATAGCATAAAACAAAATGCCTTCTGCTCCTGTGAAAATGTACAGGCAGTCTCCTTTCCTTTCACAAATATTGAATGAGAACTGTTTCTAACTGCAAAGCTGAGCTGAGTTCTCCCTTTCTGGACAAAGAATCAAACTCTTAATGTTTATAGCCATAACAATTATAGCTCATGTTTCCCATAATGTCTTGAATAAATCTGTTCTAAAGAGACTATTCTCTGCCTAGGAATTTCCTTTGCTTTTCTGGATACTATGTGAACCACAACATTCCATGCTTATATTCAGCATTTTCTAAGGAATCCATAACACTTAGGATGATAGGGGATGAAAACCAGAGCTCTCAAAGTTAGCCCCCCAAAACAAATTGGACCTACTGAGAAACAGGGAACAAATGACCCTGAGATAAAACCTACTTCTATCTGACATAACTATCTGCCTCCTGGAATGTCTGAACAGAATTCATACCTGGACTTCTTGGTTCCAGAGCCCTACAGAATAGGTCCACTACCCCTGAACATCAGCTGTTATTACTCCATCAGTCATCCTTGATGTTATCTCCCTTTCACAGACTACACCTGACACCTTTCTTGCTCTGTTGTAGCTCACACCAAGTGCAACTTTTAATCAAAAATATTCATCAATTTTTAGGTACTAAAGGGCAAAGACACAGGAGATAAGTGTTCACCTTAAAGGAACACACAGAATTGCGAGAATTCAAACATACAAGAAAATAAGAATAATTCAAAGAACATATGCCGTTATATAAGCATGTTTTTCCCCCAAAAGCCTCAGCCCTATCTTCTCAACTGCATTATAATCTATTTTTGTGCAGGAATCACAAAAATGCTAAAATGGTTTTCTTGAACAGAATCAGAACTCAATAATGACTTTTGAAAGAGTGGATGAAATGCAATTTTCTTTGGCATAATTGTTAATATTTTAGTACAATACTGGGTAGAAAATAATCATTTCTTTAAATACTGACTTCAGTAACGATGTACAATTTAATTGGTTTATAATTTAAATATATTTACTATATTAGTTTGCTAGGGCCACCATAACAAAATACCAGACTAGATGGCTTAAACAACAAAGCTTTATCTTCTTAGAGTGATGGCAGCTGGGAAGTCCAAGGTTAAGGTGTCAGCAATGTTGGTCTCTTCTGAGGCCTCTCCCCTAGGTTGTAGATGGTCACTCTGTGTCCTCACATGGCCTTTCCTCTGCGCACACGTGTCTGTGTCCTGATCCCCCTTCTGTGTAAGGACACCAGTCATATTGGGCTAAGGACCCATTTTACCTTAATTACCTCTTTAAAGACCCTATCTCCAAATACAGGTCATGGGAATTTGTTTTGAAGTACTAGGAATCAGAACTTCAACATGAATTTGGGGGGTGGGGACACAATTCGGTCCACAAAATGTACTAAAATATACTAGACTTTCACTATAATATTGTTCTCTAGGATTATGTCATGGAATAACTAGGTGAAACTTGATAATAAAGTTCTTTTCACATGTTGATAAAGTGTTTTATGTGTAGAATTTCACTGAATTCTACACAGAAGGTCTAATTATGGCAATGTTTCTGTTTATGATCTTTTGATAAATTGCTTGCAAAAAAAAGGCCATGTGATTCTGCAGTATCCTCTCAAACTACTCTTAGCCATATGTCCCACTTTGGCCAATTAAACATTAGTAAATGTGACATAAGCAGAGGCTCGAAAATCACTTGTGCCTTGGGACATGTCTTTTGATGTTCTTGAAACCCCACGTGAACAAGCCCAGAAGAGCCTGCTGGATGATGAGAAACATATGGCTCATTGGCCCCCATCACTCCAGCCAATTGCACACCAAACCACAGAAGCAGAACCAGCTGAAGTGACTGCATTTACCTGAGTGAGCCCAGCCCAGATCAGCATAACAAACATCCCAGCCGATCTCAGCCCAAACTACCAACCCACTGAATCATGAACTAAAGTAATGGTTATTGTTTTAAGCAATTAAGTTTTGAGGGAGTTTGTTACACAGCAGAAACTAAGTAATACAATGAAAACCTCAGAACCTTAAAACTTATTTTAACACAAATGAATAGAATTAATATTTGCATGTTAAAGCACCAAAAACAGTTGTCTTCAGAGACTAAAATAGCCTCCCCAAGTAAAGTGATACCATAGTAAATCAGCTACACGATGGCAAAAATCTATTAGCGTATGGCACAGGCAGAGAATGTTGTCAAAATGATGTCAGAATAACTCAAAAGACAACATTAAGGCAGATGGAATCAAATCACAGCTGCTACAGTGGAACATCACCCCATGTTGTAGGATTCCCTTGTGAAATGAGGTAAAGTAAAACTAATTTGGGTGAAGACTAATATAGTGCAGTGGTAGAAATCTAATTATAGACTATTTAGGAGGAGAATACCATAGCATTTTAAGCCATAGCATCAATGGCTATGAAAAGACTTGGCCAAACCAGATATAATCAATAAGTAAAATGATTTACTATTGATTCCTGAAGTGTAGGCCAATGAGGCACAAGCAGGCTAAATAAATATAAGACAAAAAAAGGAAAAGAATGAAAGAAAACGAGAAAGAAAGAAATTTCATTTCAGCCTAGACTAGCAGTCCCGTTAACAAACAGCAAGCAATTCATCTGGCAGAAGAGGAAGAGACGGAGTTTTCAAATATTGAAGGCTGTGGGTTTTGGCTGATGACTCAGCTTTCTGAGGCAGGCAGTTCCCTGTGCAAAGCCCAGCTCAGCAGCTCTAAGGAGGCGAATTGTTCATTGCTAATTCATCTCACTGAGATAAATAAGTCTGCCTGTCATGGTACGAGAAGACAGTGGCTGCAAAGCCCACGTTGGAGTTCCATGGCCAGATGTACAGTGTGTAATGAGAGCTCCCTGGGGATCCACTAAGAGCATAATGCCACCTGAGACCCCTTACCAGAAGGGATTAAAAACTGGGGAACAGAGGTTGGATGACAAACGAGCAGGAATGACTGCGGGAAGGCTTACCAGTAAGGGTGACCATATAGTATATTGTCCAAACTGAGACAATTTGGGGAACATAAGGAGGTGCCATTAATAATTACGCTGAGGCTTCCCTGGTGGTGCAGTGGTTAAGAATCCACCTGCCAACGCAGGGGACACAGGTTCGAGCCCTGGTCCAGGAAGATCCCACATGCCGCAGAGCAACTAAGCCTGTGCGCCACAACTACTGAGCCTGCACCCTAGAGCCCACGAGCCACAATTACTGAGCCCACGTGCCACAACTACTGAAGCCCATGCACCTAGAGCCTGTGTTCTGCAACAAGAGAAGCCACCACAATGAGAAGCCCGCATACTGCAACAAAGAGTAGCCCCCCACTCGCCACAACTAGAGAAAGCCCACATGCGGCACTGAAGACCCAATGCAGCCAAAAATAAATAAATAAAATAAATAAATTTATTTTAAAAAATAATAATAATTACACTGAGACCACAGGGGTGGAGTGAGTTGGAACTGCCCCAACTGGACTCAGGAGTCCACAGACTCTTTATCATATATAAGTATGTATCATAATCAAAGAAAATCCAAAAGGATTTAAAATTTTAAATCTCTTAAAAAGTATAAGGAGATCAAGAAACTGATAGAAACTGTGACTTAGCAAGAAAAGAAAAGACAGTGCAGAGTGAGCCTCTCGGGAAGAGGCAGCCCCGTATTTTCTGTATCCAGGAGTAAAGAGCCTAGAAAGATCCAGAAACCAATCAACTGCCACAGGAAGAAGAGATGCATTGTGGGGATTGATGACTCACTGCTGAGAGATGTGACTGTTTACAAATCAAAGCTGAGCAGATGGTAAACAATATTCCTGACTCGGATATTTAAGAAAGCAAAGAAGCTTTCTGAGGTACATTATCTGTTTAATTTCAGCAAGTATTTACTGCGAGGCAACTCTCTACTAAGCAATGCTGTAGGTGATACAGAGTGTAACTAGAAGACAAGGTCCCTGCTCTCAAGAGCTTACTTTCTAGTGGGAGACACACAAGAAACACATAAACATAGGCCCTTATAATCAAGGTAAGAGCCATGAGGAAAATAAGAACATTGTCTATTACAATAGACAATGTAATAGACAATGTCCATGGGTGGTGAGTGAAGTGATAAACAGTTAATAAGGAAAGGCCTGAGAGGATGACTTTTGAGCTAAGGCTCAGAAATGGAACTGGTCATGCAAAGATCTTGGGGAGAAGAACATTTCAGACAGAAGAGCTGGTACAAAAATTCTACAATGGGAACAAGCCAACATAGCTGGAACAAAGGGAGTGAGGGGGAGACTGACAGAAGAGGAGATTGGAGAGTCTCAGAGGGACCGAATAACATAAGAACTTTAGGTTTTCTTTGCATGTGCCAAGAAGTCATTAAAGGTTCTCTGCAGAAAGAGACACAATCCGATTTACTGTTTAAACATAGCACTCTGGCTGTTCCTTGGAGAAGAAGTTGTAACCAGAAAGGAGAATTTCGAAGAATCAGTGGATTGTTACAGTCGTCCAGCAGGGGGGTGACTTGGATTAGTAAACATGGAGAGAAGCTGTTTGGTTTGGGCTCTGTTCTGCTTATGGTTCCGAAGAGGAGCTTGTGAGAGAGAGAAATAAAGAACGAGGTGGGCTTTTACTTGGTTAGCTGTAGGGATAGTGCTATACACTGAGATACTGAAAGCTGGGGAAAAGGTTTACTTCTGCCTTGGAAATATTAAACTTGAGATGGCTATTAAACAGCCAAACATAAACATCAAAAATATAATTGCACATATGTCTCTAAAGCTAAAAGGAAATGCCAGAGGTGGAGTTGTAAATTTTGGAATAATTGAATATAAATGTCATTTAAACCAAAGGACTAAATGAAATTAGTTATGGAGGAAGAACAAATAGAGAAGAGCGTGTGCCCAAAACCTAACTGTGTGGCACTCTGACATTTAGATGATGTGCTGATGGAGCCAATACAGACAAACAGGAAAAGAGTAGCTAATGAAGCAGAAGGAAAATGCAGTGCCATAGAAGCCAAGAGAAGATGGTGCATTAAGAAAGACAAAGCAATCAGCTACATGTACACTGCACAGTGACTGAGTAAGGAGAGTACAGAAAGCCATCTTTGGATTTTATAACATGGAGACTGATAATGAATGACCTTTTCAAAAACATGGTGGGGATAGATGCTCTACTGGAGTTGACTGAGAAGGTAAGGAATTGGAGACTGTAACTTCAGACAGGTCTTTCTAGAAATGTTGCTGTGAGTCCTACCTTCTCCTGTAGACTCATGTGAAATGAATAATAGTGCTCCTGGTGTCTAGTTCTGGAGGTTCATTCCAGATCCCTTTTGGTAGCTTGGCAGAAAGCTGACTCAGCCAGTCAGAGTTAGGTCAACAGAAGAACAGGCTGACACACCAAGTGTTAAGTTCCAAAAGTTCTCCCTTTCTATCAAGACCACTTCTGAATACAATGCGCTCACTCTTACACTGTTATCTAGATAAATGGTTAGCAAACTGGCTCCATGAGTCAAATCTGACCCACCACCTCCTTTGTAAATAAAGTTTTATTGAGACACAGCCATGCCCATTAATATACATACTGGCTATGTCTGCTTTTGCAGTACAGTAGAGAGTTGAGTAGCTGTGACAGAATCTATGTACCACAGAGCTGAAAATACTTACTCTTTGGTCCCTTACAGAAAAAATTTTGCCAATCCTGGTCTAACAAGTTCCTACAAATATATAGTACCTGTAAATATGAATATATAGTTCCTATTAAAATAAATTTATAATTCCTATAAATATGGAGAGCATTACAGGGGCAAAGTCTTCTCCACTGGATCATTGGTTATAGTGCACCCTGTCCAGCTATGCCCAGCTTGAGTCAACAACTCTCTAGCGAAAGAAGTGCTTGTGGGAGTGTGTGTGTTCTGCTACGTCTCTGCTTGTGCACTTTCCCCTATTACATCCTATTTTATATCTTCACCACTCTAACTTATAGTGGCCTATGACTAGGACATCTTTGCCACATGACAGGTAATGATTTCACCATTTCTTCCACATTGTATTGGGGCTTTAAAAGGAGACAATATGAGAAGTAAATTGTAGATTATTAGAAAATGGAGAATAATATAGATATGTTTTGGTTTTCCAGACCAAAACACAAAGTTCCAAAAAGAATAGGATTTTAGCTAGGGATGCTGATTATCGCTGGTGAAAAGAGACATTTGATTGGGATACTAAGTCCTTGAATCCTTGACCAGATGACACTGTAACAGGTCACATTGGTGAAGAGGGAGCCATATGCAGAGAATACATTCCAGGAACATGTAAAGCTCTTTTCCTAGCTAAATCTTTGGTATCTCAGTAGGATCTACTTCCTTGGTAAGCTGGGTGCTGAAAGTTCAGGGTGGGATTTGGTACTCAAATTAGCACTTTTCCTTGTCCCCTCCGGGGTACAAACATAAATAACTAGCTAAATCAGTGTCAAACTATCAGCTCAATTGCCAATAAATCAGAATCAGAGGTCATTGCAAGGCTTCCTTTACCACTCCCCAAACCTAGAGTTTCGTAAATATGCAACCCTGACGTAACCATGCAGTTACAGTCTTGAAGAAGCTGAAATCAGGGAATAAAGAACAGCAAGTCCCTGCTAATCCTGGAAGCATGTATAGATGTAAGAGATGTCCTATGTCACTTGAGTCACAGTGCAATGGCTGTGCTCCCATTAATGGGACTCGAAGGCTTCCAAGGACTCCCTAGTTTCACCAGTTGAATTAGTTTCACTCCCCTTGTTGGAGGAAGAGGTTGGATAAAAGGGCAAGAAGTGTTTCTCCAATACTGTTTCTTCCTGAAGAATGGAACAGAAGCCCCCATATGTAAATTTTAAGAAGAGGCTTGTAATATTTTCCCCAACACTGGTCTAGATGAGCTATGCGCATTACTTTTGACCCTTTAGCCTTAAGCTTTAATTAAAATGAAGCTGAATGACCTTCTTCTTGGCTTTCTAGATCTTACTACCCTCATAGTGACAGCACGGAAAATAAAGCCCATTTTCCAGAGTTGCAAAGTCAATCTCAGCTAAGGTGTACTTGCCAGCCTTCCTCTTCTGTCTTCTATCTAGCTCTTCTAGGTCTACCATGATAAGGGACTCCTCCAAATAGAAGTCTTCCCCAGTTCATCTTGCAGGGATGAAAAGATAAGGAGAAAAAGTCTCCAAAGATATCATCCAGTCCTGAGAGAGATTTTCCTCTACCCACCAAAAGGCACTAATTTTTTGGTGAAGATATACAGGTATACAGATTATAGATCTAGATTATATAGATAGATATCAGTACACATCTTCTTCTTCCTTGACTTTGGAAAGAGGGAGTAGGGCATGTATCCTTGAGTTCCATCTAGAGGTTATAGAATACCTCTGACAAAGAATACATCATGATGACTGGGAAGAAAATAATTTGCTGTTCTGATTGAGAGGACTTGAAATTGAAAAGGAAGATGAAATATTCTCAGTAAAATGGCAAAAATATTAAGACAGTCAACATCGCTTCTGACATTGAAAAAAAAGATTAACAGTGGATGAAGTGCCAGATAATTCAAAGGAGAACATAGTTGAAAGTACAAGAATCTATATATATTTTATTTTATTTATTTATTTATTTATTTATTTATTTTGTGGTACACAGGCCTCTCACTGTTGTGGCTTCTCCCATTGCGGAGCACAGGCTCCGGATGCGCAGGCTCAGCGGCCATGGCTCATGGGCCCAGCCGCTCCACGGCATGTGGGATCTTCCTGGACCGGGGCACGAACCCGCGTCCCCTGCATCAGCAGGCAGACTCTCAACCACTGCACCAACAGGGAAGCCCTATCTACATATATTTTAGTAGATATACCAATGCATTCAATATAGATTAGGGGAAAAAAGTCAAGGTGAACTTGAGGCTTAGCAAAGAAGATCAATTTTACCTCATAAATATGGCTGAGACTTGGTGGTATAAAATTCATTATGAAGACAGTGATCCAGAGGTATATCTTGTTCAAAAGAAACCAATCAGATAGAAATGGAAGCAAAATGAAATTGCAGCCTAAAGAATTTGTAATTGAATGTAAATCTACATATATGAGGATGTCAGTGCCTAGAAACCATTAGGATGAAGATAAAAAGGAGACTTGCAGGCAGAGGCATAGTGGGAGTGTTCTATAAAGGGTGTTGCCACATGAGAATATATTAATATATTTCTGAAATGGATAACCAAACTGGACTTGAATTATGACAGAAATATAAAGTATGTTAGAAGGGACTCTACTCTCCTGCCTTCATGTGTCCACGAAATAACTTTCATTCCAGGAAAGGACAGCATGCCAGTAAAGCTTTTATCTCTTTTCCCCACCCCTCCTTTAACTCCCCAACATTGGAAGAGGAGGGAATTATCCACTGGTTAAGTAGGAAGATTTCGACATCAGTTGATTTACTTTTTTGATAGGAACAAGTTAATGACATAAAAGTCAGATGTCACCTGTTATCTTTATCTCTCTAAACCCCCTCTCAGGGCTTGATACAGATAAGACAGTGATTCTTCTTCTAGATGGATAATCATCTACCTGGAAAGGAGCTCCACCTTGAAGTTACAGAATACCTCTGAAAACAAGAATATCGTGGTGACTGCCTTAGAGACTCCTCTCCCCGTGAGGACTCCCGAGATCCAATCAGGAAGCACAATGGTGGCTGCAGGTCCCAGTTACCTGCTCCAGTCCAGATCTGGTAATAAACAGTAATTAGATAGATATAGATATATTGACCTCATCTGTCTGTTTTGGTGTCTATTTCTCACTTGGACTCCTAAAATTCTAATAATGGGGATACTTGAGTTATTTCCATTTTTTAACTATTTAAATAATCAAAAAACCCAGCTCTATGAAAATGTTATTTTCAGAGCTCAAGGCACAGGGCTCACTTTGGTCTTATGTCTCCTTCTATCTTTCTGGAGATCTAAAATCCTACATTCTTTATGATCCAGCTCAGATGCCTCTTCTATCCCCTGACTACCGTAGCCAAGAAAAGTTGAGTGTTCTGTAGATTGTAAATTCCTTAGAGCATAAACCAACAAATCACAAACTTCTTTGTATGTCATCATCTTTACTTTTAAACCTGCTCCCATCTCTGTCAGCTGAGTTAGGGGTTTCAGAGTCATCTAGGCTCCTCTTCAATACATGCCCCGTCATATCTCGTCTGACAACATGCTCCACTTACCCTAGACTATTTCAGTTAATTCCTGGTGCCCTGGCATAATTATCAAAATGCCAACTTTCACTCTCAAAAGTGCCCTTTATAGATGATAAATTATATGGCCCACCCCAAACCCATATCCAAACCTTGCTTCCTTCCTGTGCCTTAAACTGACATCCCTTTTTCCCCCATCCTTAAATTTTAAGTCCTAGTTCAGGCTCCCATCAAGTCTTATAATATTGTTAACAGCCTAATTACTCTTGCAGAAGCAATACTTCAATTCTGTCTTCCACAGCTGCCAGAGCAGTCTGTCTAAAACTCAAATGTGTTCATGCTACTTCCTATTTAAGACCATTCTATAGGCTCCCGATACACCGGCCCAACTGCAGTGTCTGGCTTCTGATTACATTTAATATCCCACTCATTTCTTTTGTAAATCCTCTTCTTGTCTTTGGCCCCATGCTATCTCCTCTACCTGGAATACTCTTTCCTTCCTTGCCTTCTTTCCTCAACTTTTCTGGCAAAACTGGTTTTTCATCCTTTAGGACTCAGTAAAAGCATCACCTAATACTAGACCCCTTTCCTCACCACCTCTGACCACCCATGGTTCGGATTATGGGACCTTTCTCCATGTTGTCATAATAACCTTTATTCATCCCTACTGAATTTATAGTACCATATTTTTATGATTACATGTTTGTTTCTCTCACTAGACTAGGACATACTTGAGAATAAAGAACTACTTTTTCCTGATTTGGGGGGACCATGGTTAGAAATACCAGTCCATAACAGGCAAGTCCATTATTATTTTTTTAACACAAAACACTTTAAACAGAGAGAAAAATAATACTAGAAGCACCTGTATAACTGCCACTTGGATTTGGAACCGTTATCATTTTACTAATCTGCTTTATCACTTTTCTATTCATTCTTCTATCCATGCATCAATCCATCTTGTTTTAATGCATTTCAAAGTAAATTGAAGACATTGATGCATTTCACTCCTAAATCTGTCAATATGCAAATCATTAAAGTTCATCACTTTTTCTTTTAAACTTGCATATATAAATGAAATGCATAAATCTTAAGTGTACATTTGCTGAGTTTTGATAAACGTATATATTTGTGTAATTTATCCTTTCTCCATTGAATTGTGTTTGCATCTTTTTCAAAAATAGCTAAATTTGTGTGGATCTATTCCTGAGCTCTCTATTCTATTACATTGATTGATGTGTCTATTCTTTCACCAATACTCTACTGTCTTGATTAGTATATCTTATGGTAATGCTCAAAATTGGTCATTTCTGTCTAATATCATTTCCTTTCAGCTTGAAGAACTTCTTCAAACGCAATATGGTTCTAGTTCAGGTCCACTGGTGACAAATTCCCTTAGTTTGACCTAAAAATGTCTTCATTTTGCATTCATTCTTGAGGATATTTTTTTCTGGACAGAAAATTCTGGGTTAACAGTTTGCCCTTTCAGCTCTTTAAAGATTTTGTTCTAATGTATTTTACCCTCCCATTTTTTTCTAACAGGAGATCAGTAATGATTTTGAATTTTCATTCCCCTTTATAAATGTGTTTGATTTTCTCTGGCTACATTCAAGATTTTCTCCTAATCATTGATTTTCAGAAGTAGTGACTATGTGTTTGTATGGTTTTCTTTGTATACATGCCGCTTAGGTTTTTCTAATCTTCTTCAAATTTACAAATGTATGTTTAAAAAATGGCCATTATTTATGCCCCATTCCCTCTCTCTTCTTCTGGGACTTGAGTTACACTTATGGCAAATGTTTCATATTTTGCCATGTTTCACTGAGGTGCTGTTCATTTATAAAATATTTTTTCTCTATTCTTCAAAATCGCTAATTCGACTGCTCTCTCTTCAAGTTCACAGATTCCTCTTTTTTTTGTTTTCATTTTCTTTTGGTTAAGCCCATCCAGTGAATTTTTAAATTTCAAATATTGTAATTTTCAATTCTAGAATTTCCATTTCATTCTTTGTTATTCTTTTTACTTCTCTGCTAAGATTTACTTTTTAAAAACTCATTGTGAGCATATATTCTTCATGACCTTGAGCATCACTATAATAACTACTTTAAAATACTTGACTGCTAATTCCAACATCTGGCTCATCTTGGAGTTGGCCTTCATTTACTCTCTTTTCTCTTGAGAATGAATCAGATTTTTCTGATTCTTTGTATATTAAGTAATTTTAGATTGTGGATTGCTAGATTACATTTTATGCCTCTAAAGAGTGTTTTGTTGTTGAGTTTGTTTCTGTTAGCAGGCAATTAGCTTGATAGGCCTCAAACTTCAAGCTCTTTTTCTTGGATAACAGTTTCTATCTAATCCTTAACTAAGCTGCTTGGAACCTACCCCAAACATTTATGTTTCAGGGCCAGTCAGGCGGTCGGGATGTATCTTTAGTCTCTTTCTCTCTGATTCCATCACCTTCCAGAAGATTTGTTGTCCAGATCTTTGTTATTTGATTTTTTAGACCAAAAAGATTTCAGGTGTTCTATCATAGTTTTAGCATCCTACATCTATAGGGCAAGCTGAGGCCTTTACTCAGTTTATAAGCCATACAGATAGGAACTCACCCAGAGCCTTCCCTTTTGTCTAAGTGTTGATTTCCTTCCAGAAACTACCTGCATTTTGTTGCTCTCCAGCACTTTCTGGCCATTGGTTTTGCTTTTTAGTTTTGTTTTATTTTTGTCTAGACTTTATAGTTGTTATCTGCAGAAGGGTCAGTCAGATAGAATCTTATTCAGACATTATTAGAAACAAGCCTCAACAATTCATAAATATTTATTGAATTAAACCTTAGTCTGGCACCTCAAGGACAGAGATCTTTATCTATTTATTTATTGGTATATCACAAATGCCAAGAATCGTGCATGGTATATTTTAAGTACTCAATAAACTTTTGTTGAATAAATGAACAGATGAATGGTTATTACTGTAATGCCTTATGTACAACTGACATTTACATTTCCTGTGCACCTTAACTGACCTTCTCAGAAATTGAACACATACTAAAAAGGAGCATAACTGAAAATCTCTTCTCAAAAATAAGAACTGATTAACATTTGTCGTATTTGCTTTGTGTATCTTTTTAAATGAAAGATTCACAAAATTAGATATAAAGCAGAAGATCCCTTAATATATTAACTTTTTGCTCTAACTTTGGGCTCCAGTGTATACGTCTTTTAATCTCAATTATAGAGAATTCATTAATCTTTCACTTTTGCAAAGGAAGAAAGGAACATAAAACTCAGGTGGTATAAGTCATTCTTCTAAAAAGAGTTCAGTAGGCAAATACATTAAAAATGCTATATTCAACAAAATAAAATTTTACATCAAGTCTTCTCAGAGGTAATACATGTTGTAAACCACTGAGGATCATGTGTAGTACCTGACCTTGGAACACTAGCCTCATAGGACTACTGTTCCCTGAAACTCACTTTGGGGAAAGCTAAAGTGGAATACTTCCATATTCCTGATGCAGAAACTCGGGCATGAAAAGTCATCCTTTGATTGAGTGGATCAGCTTCCTATCTCTTTTATTCTCTCCTTCCTCCATTGAGCCTGGATTTCATTTCTACCTTTCCTTAAGTAAAGTCAGCCATGATCCTCAGTTATTTACATGTTGATCCAAACATAAAAGAATATAACAGCTGAGCAGACTGAAGGAGCGATTAAGAACCTGGAGGTATAAAAGGCAATTGCCTTCAAGAGGATTCACCCAGCACACAGAGCTTTCTTTCATGATTAAATTCTTTTTGAAATCCTAAATCAAAGGTACAGCCTATCAGAGAGCTAGGAAATCCATAATAAAAAAAATGTCATTGATGAGAGCCATTTTTTTTTATTATACTGAGTGCTCCTGACAGCATTCGCTGCCTAAGCACATGTGGGAAACCGCAATACATGCTGAACGCTCCCTTTACATACAAAATTCTACAATGAAGTGCCCAGTGAGAGAGAAGAAAAGAAATCAAACACAGTTGGCAAAGTCAAAGCAAGCAGAATTAATGCCTCCAAACCATGGCCCAGACATCTTCAGCTCCCCAGGAGGATTGGCTGGAAACTACAGCTTTCATTCAGTCCTTTCAGAACTCTTTCTGCTTGGCTGAGTCAGGACTGTATAGGGGACAGGCAAGGGGCAGGACAATCCAATTTTAAAACTCTTCGAACAAATCCTGAATAGGCATCAGTAGTATTCAAGAAGTAACAACCACAAGTAATAAGTGTCCTTGGGGACCCAGAAACATTTTCTAATCAAGGACTAAAAAGTCCCAAACTGGGCACAGAACATATAAGCCAAGTTAATCAGTTATGCATCTTCTCCTGATAAATATGGTTCCCATTTTGTGGTATTTTCATCTCTCATTTTCACTTTGAAGATATTGATATCAAAAGCAATTTAGGGAAGGGTAGAAGGAAGTAAGAGTCAGAGTGATGGGTTCTTAGATCTGCCCTAGTTGGACAGACAAGAAAGTAAATTGATAAAACCAAGTAAGCCTTTATATGTGGGAACCCAGAAGTCCACCACATGTGATCAGGGGGATCAGGTGAAAAGCAGTACACTTGCTGGACACAGCGTTTATTATGGACTAAGCATTTATCATTTTCTTTCCTTTTTAAAAACTGAAAACAATAATTTCCTGATTGCCATAGAAATGGCTTCCCATTGATTTAATCATACCAAACAGAGAGGTATAATAAAAAAAGTAAAAATCCCCCCAAGTTCCAATATGTGTATATTAGTACGACTAACAGCTTGGTTCATATTCATCTAGATTTCCATGATATATAAATCACACACTTTTAATATGCTATAAAAATAGATTCCTCCTTTGCATGCTGTTTTATAACTTTATTCCACTTAACTATATCATGATAATCTTTCTGTATCAATAGCTACATCATCATTTTGAATAACTATACAATATTTCCTTAACTGGATGTATCACATTCACCTGCCTAAGCTCATTGCTGAATATTTAGTTTTTCACTATTATAAACAATTCATTATAAACATACTTGTTTATACATCTTTGTATACTTCATATTTACTTAGGGAAAAAACCTAGATGTGCAACTGCCATGTCCAGAGCATACATATTTGAAATTTGTATACATTTTGCCAGACTGAACTATGGTGGGGGAGGGGGAAGTATATTAGTTTACACTCACACCAACAGTATATGAGTCAGCACTAAGCTTCTGTACTTGGGATCTGAGGTGCTTCTCACCCAAACTGGGGCTTTCCCCACATTATGGAGTCCGAACTCACTGAGGGCAGAGTCTGAGCCTTCACCTTTATATCCTCCAAAGCACTGAAACGGCATTGGTTCTACACTGGATACCCAAACAAGCTTCCGATAAACAGGCCAAGTTCGTATCTTGACCTCCAGACCCTATAGTCTCTGTTCACCCTCATCACCTTTCCAGCTCCCTCCCCCACGACTCTCCCACTTTGCCTGCCCCAACCACACTGACAGCCTTTCCGTGCCTCCAATACACTTATCATGCTCCCATCAGAGCCTTGGCATCTGCCATTCCCTCTTCCTGGAACTTTCTTCCCCTGATAGCCACGGGGCTCATTCCCTCAGGATGCTGCTCAAAGGCCACATTATCAGTGGGCTTTTCCTATTTTAAATTGCAACTCCCTCAACACTCTCTATCCTCCTTCCTTTAGATCTGCTTTCTCCAATATCTTTATTACCATGTGACCCTCTATATGTTACTTGTTTATGTCGTCTTCTTTCTGCCCCCACCCCCAGGGCCAGAATTTTGTCTGTTTTATTCACTGCCGTGTCCTTAGCCCCTCCAAGAGGTGCTCGGTAAATATATATTGAACAAAGACATTAATTTGTGAAAATAAAGAATGAATGAAGACATCTGCAAGCAGAAAGTTAATTGCTGGAATCATACATGAGGGCACAATGAAAGCATACATGTAGGTGGACAGAATAAGGCTAAAATACAGACCTGAGTTACATCATTTGAGTCATACAGCCATTCAATGGCTACTTGAAGATGGAAGTGGGAGAATATAGTTGTCTTGAAAAGTTTATGGTCCATTTGGGAATATAAAACTCATACGAGGTTTTTATAAAACACATATTACAAAGTATAAATATTAAGTCGGTAAGTGGAAATCAATATGATGTCAATATTGAGGGGTATGGCGGGAGCCACAATTTGCCACTTGAGAAGGTGGTTTAGAAAAGAAGAGAAAGGGATCTAAAAGAATGTAAAGTTGTGAACATGTGAACGAGTGTGTTCAGTGCTGGGAAGAGCAAGAAAGAGTGTTTTCATTTACCCATAAAACATTAGTGAAGCATTTTTGGTAGACCAGGCATTAAGCTGGGAACTGGAAAACAAAACACAGACTCTGCCCTCAAACGACTCTAGGAGCCAGCTGGGGAGACGTGCATGCAGATTACCATTGTTAGACCATGTAAGGGGTGCTGTTGTAGCAGACATGAGGGGCCTTCAACCCGGCTGAGTATATGAGGGAGGATGGTGGAGGAGGGGGGGCACTGCCAGGAAAGGTTCTCCAAGCCAAATTGTAAAGGACAATATCAAATAGGACTTAGCCAGACAGCACAAAGTAAGTGCTTGCGAGGAGGAATACAGCCACCCGCGCAAAAGCTCAAAGTCAAAGAGAAAGGACAGTGTTTGTGGAACTGAAGTGAGGGGAATGCCCAGGAAGAGAGTCCGAAACAAAAGCGGGACTTGGGCCTGGAGAGATGAGTAAGCCCAGGGTGGGGGGCTTTTCTGTCCTGGGTTTGTCTCTACCCCAGAGACACTGGGCTCCATGGAAAAGAATTAAGAAGAGAAGTCAGCCCTAATCTTTAATGAACTTGTTTCACAACATCAGGCATATAGAACAGGCTAAAAGAGCAAGAATCCACTTAATAGGACCTGAAGTCTCTGCCAGAACCAAGGGACTAAAGTGAAAGGATAAAAGGAAAAATTCAGACCTCAGCCTCAACAGAGCTGCAAAAACAGGTGCCCCAGGCAACAGAGGGGGCAGCTGCAGAGGGCCCTGCATTCCCACGGTGGTCCCTGGCTGCTGCCTCTAGAAAAGTGGAAGCATTGTGGACAGAAATCAGAGATATACAGGGTGGAGCTGGCTTATTTTCCAGTCATTTCCTTCCCTCTTGTAGCTCCATCTGTTCTCCCATCACTAGTAATTCATAGGATGCTTGTCTGATCAAAATTGGACTTTCATTTAATAAAGAACTGAATCTATGACAAACTCAAGAGCTTTCTACTTTGTGTCATTTATCATCATTATTCTCCATTGTGACAAATAATTGACAAAATGAAAACAATTGGCCTCTAGCCTGAGCATATGTACTAAAAAAAAAGAAAGTTCATTACAATAGCATTTCTGCATACCAGAATCACAGCATCATCTGGAAAACTTAAAACTGATGCCTGGAAGAGATATGGCAACATATGTATATGTATAACTGATTCACTTTGTTATAAAGCAGAAACTAACATACCATTGTAAAGCAATTATACTCCAATAAAGATGTAAAAAAAAGAAAGAAAAAAACTGATGCCTGAGTCTCACCCCCAGAGATTCCCATTAAATGGGTTTGGGGTGGTTCCTGGGAATCAGTGATTATAATATACCTATTAAAGGTTCTAAGAAATCCAATTATAAAGATCAAGTCTGACTGTGTATCATCTCAATTTCCTAAATTTATTTCAACTATTTTTTGGCAGAACCATTATTAATATCTAACAAAACGCTAATCTTCAGCAAAAAATAGTTTGAGAAGTGCTAGTCTTTCTTTTTAAAGAAATAAATCCGAGGAATAATTCTGTATATTTACCACTGTTTCTTATTTATTATCAATTTATTATCAATCATACTTGATAAAAGTATGAGAGAATCAGGGACTTTCATTAATCCTCCTCATTTAGGTATAATTATTTAGGTATAATTATTGTGAGACAAATGATAAGCAAATAAACAAGCATGAAGATTTCCCTCTTCTGTTAAAGACCACCTTTTAAACAGAGTAAGAAGCCCACTGCTCCATGACTCTGTCTTTTGCTTATCCAGTTGAGCTATAATAAACCCTGCTCCAGGATAGCAAATAATATTTCCTCAAAGCAAATGTCTTAATAATTTACATCTCCCCCTCATTTTTCTTATGACCTCTGGGCATAGCTTTGTGATCCACAGAATAACCAGTCCATGTAAGTAACTTAATAAATATTAAATAAACCCTCTGGAGACACTACGTGACAGTGAAAATAGCACACCCTTTTGAAGCAGCCAGACCTGAGTTTAAATCACATCTCTACTACTTATTAGCTTTGTGTCCTAGGGCAAACTTACCTCTCTGATCCCAAGTTTGACTGCTAAAGTGAAGATGCCTGAAACATTTAATTTTCAGGACTCTTGGAGGACTAATTTATATGTGTAAACTGCGTGACTTAAATATGGTACCCAATAAATATTCGTTGATTAATCAAATAATTTCTAAAGTAATGACAGTTACTTTTATCAGAAATTGTTTCAAATTTTTTTCTGGGTATAATACGAGTTTAAGGTTTAAAATACAGGTATTTTTCTCTGTTCACAAGTAATTTTGAAAGAGTGAGCTGGAAACGCAAACATCTATAGCCCTCTGGTATAGTTGACATCACAGCCAAAACTCTTAAATCCTCAATTTTCTGATCCTGAACAGATATTAACAATGAGTTCCTTTACATTTCTGTCTGCACAAGCATCTTCATGCTAAAGGACAGGTTAATGACCAGCCAAATTTGGAGTTACTGATGAAAACAAACATACTTTACGTCTGCTCTCAGACTATATATATATATTTATTTGAATTTTTATTTATTTTTTATACAGCAGGTTCTTATTAGTTATCCATTTTATACATATTAGTGTATACATGTAAATCCCAATATCCCAATTCATCACAGCACCACCACCACCCCCTGCCGCTTTCCCCCCTTGGTGTCCATACGATTGTTCTCCGCATCTGTGTCTCAGTTTCTGCCCTGCAAACCGGTTCATCTGTACCATTTTTCTAGGTTCCACATATATATGTTAATATACGATATTTGTTTTTCTCCTTCTGACTTACTTCACTCTGTATGACAGTCTCTAGATCCATCCACGTCTCTACAAATGACCCAGTTTCGTTCCATTTTATGGCTGAGTAATATTCCATTGTATATATGTACCTCATCTTCTTTATCCATTCGTCTGTCGATGGCCATTTAGGTTGTTTCCATGACCTGGCTATTGTAAATAGTGCTGCAATGAACATTGGGGTTCATGTGTCTTTTTGAATTGTGGTTTTTTCTGGGTATACGCCCAGCAGTGGGATTGCTGGGTCATATGGTAATTCTACTTTTAGTTTTTTAAGGAACCTCCATACTGTTCTGAATAGTGGCTGTATCAATTTGCATTCCCATCATCAGTGCAAGAGGGTTCCCTTTTCTCCACACCCTCTCCAGCATTTGTTGTTTGTAGATTTTCTGATGATGTCCATTTTACCTGGTGTGAGGTGATATCTCACTGTGGTTTTGATTTGCATTTCTCTAATAGTTAGTGTTGTTGAGCAGATTTTCATGTGCTTCTTGGCCATTCTGTATGTATTCTTTGGAGAAATGTCTATTTAGGCCGTCTGCTCATTTTGGATTGGGTTAGTGTTTTTTTTAATATTGAGCTGCATGAGCTGTTTATACATTTTGGAGATTAATCCTTTGTCCGTTGATTCGTTTGCAAATATTTTCTCCCATTCTGCGGGTTGTCTTATCGTCTCATTTGTAGGTTCCTTTGCTGTGCAAAAGCGTTTAAGTTTCACTAGGTCCCATTTGTTTACTTTTATTTCCATTACTCTAGGAGGCAGATCAAAAAAGATCTTGCTGTGATTTATGTCAAAAAATGTTCTTCCTATGTTTTCCTCTAAGAGTTTTATAGTGTCCAGTCTTACATGTAGGTCTCTAATCCATTTTGAGTTTATTTTTGTGTATGGTGTTAGGGAGTGTTCTAATTTCATTCTTTTACATGTAGCTGTCCAGTTTTCCCAGCACCACTTATTGAAGAGACTGTCTTTTCTCCATTGTATATCCTTGCCTCCTTTGTCATAGATTAGTTGACCATAGGTGTGTGGGTTTATCTCTGGGCTTTCTATCCTGTTCCATTGATCTATATTTCTGTTTGTGTGTCAGTACCCATATTGTCTTGATTACTGTGGCTTTGTAGTATAATCTGAAGTCAAGGAGTCTGATTCCTCCAGCTCTGATTTTTCCCTCAAGACCGCTTTGGCTATTCGGGGTCTTTGTGTCTCCATACAAATTTTAAGATTTTTTGTTTTAGTCCCTGTAAAAAAAAAATGTCATTGGTAATTTGAAAGGGACTGCATTGAATCTGTAGATTTCTTTGGATAGTATAGTCACTTTCACAATATTGATTCTTCCAATCCGAGAACATGGTATATCTCTCCATCTGTTGGTATCATCTTTAATTTCTTTCATCAGTGCCTTATAGTTTTCTGCATACAGTTCTTTTGTCTCCCTAGGTAGTTTTATCCCTAGGTATTTTATTCTTTTTGTTGCAATGGTAAATGGGAGTGTTTCCTTAATTTCTCTTTCAGATTTTTCATCATTAGTGTATAGGAATGTAAGAGATTTCTGTGCATTAATTTTGTATCCTGCAACTTAACCAAATTCATTGATTAGCTCTAATAGCTTTCTGGTAGCATCTTTAGGATTCTCTATGTATAGTGTCATGTCATCTGCAAACAGTGACAGTTTTTACTTCTTCTTTTCCAATTTGTATTCCTTTTATTTCTTTTTTCCTCTCTGATTGCCATGGCTAGGATTTCCAAAACTATGTTGCATAATAATGATGCGAGTGGATATCCTCGTCTTGTTCCTGATCTCAGAGAAAATGCTTTCAGTTTTTCACCATTGAGAATGATGTTTGCTGTGGGTTTGTCGTATATGGTCTTTATTATGTTGAGGTAGGTTCCCTCTAGGCCCACTTTCTGGAGAGTATTTATTGTAAATGGGTGTTGAATTTTGTCAAAAGCTTTTTCTGCATCTATTGAGATGATCATATGGTTTTTATTCTTCAGTTTGTTAATATGGTGTATCACAATTATTAATTTGTGAGTACTAAAGAATGCTTGCATCTCTGGGATAAATCCCACTTGATCATGGTGTATGATCCTTTTAATGTGTTGTTGGATCCTGTTTGCTAGTATCTTGTTGAGGATTTTTGCATATATATTCATCAGTGATATTGATCTGTAATTTTGTTTTTTTGTAGTATCTTTGTTGGTTTTTGGTATCAGGGTGATGGTGGCCTCATAGAATGAGTTTGGGAGTGTTCCTTCCTCTGCAATTTTTTGGAAGAGTGTGAGAAGGATGGGTGTTAGCTCTTCTCTAAATGTTTGATAGAATTCACTGTGAAGCCATCTGGTCCTGGACTTTTGTTTGCTGGAAGATTTTTAATCACAGTTTCAATTTCATGACTTGTGACTGGTCTGTTCATATCTTCTATTTCTTCCTGGTTCAGTCTTGGAATGTTATACCTTTCTAAGAATTTGTCCATTTTTTCCAGGATTTTAGTTCTTCTTGCTTTTGCTGCCTGCCCTCTGGTGGATGAGGCTATCTCTCAGGCTATACTTTTGAGCAATAATATTTAAAGACCAAAGAAATTGGAGGGAAAAGAACCCTGCAAATATCTGTTCCAAATCAGATCTAATACCCAGAACACTCCAATCCCAGTAGCTCACTTCTTTGAGTAGATGACAAGGCTGTTTTTTTCATGTTCTTAGAGACCGAATGTAAACTAACCTGAGATGTAAATATAATGAATAAGGTATTCCATCTCATGAAGTAATTTACATTGCTATTGATTAAAGATTTCTTCAACTGTGACCACTCACATGTTTCCAGATGGATTTCCGTTCTAGGCCACTTTATAAATGAATTGAGAAGAAGTAGTTTTCTTCTGTGATTCAAACTCCCTGACACTAAAGAACCTTTCAACTGAGCATATACCCAGAGAAATCCATAATTTAAAATGACACATGCACCCCAATGTTCATTGCAGCGCTATTTAAAATAGCCAGGTTATGTAATCAACATAAATGCCCATCAACAGACGAACGGATAAAAAAGAAATGGTACATATATACAATGAAGTATTACTCAGCCATAAAAAGGAATGAAATTGGGTCATTTGTAGAGACATGGATGGACTTAGAGACTGTCATACAGAGTGAAGTAAGTCAGAAAGAGAAAAACAAATAACGTATATTAACATATATATGTGGAATCTAGAAAAATGGTACAGATAAACCAGTTTGGAAGGCAGAAATAGAGACACAGATGTAGAGAACAATTGCATGGACACCAAGGGGGGAAAGTGGTGTTGGGGGGTGGGATGAATAGGGAGATTGGGATTGACATATATACACTAATATGTACAAAATAGATGCTGTATAATAAATAAATAAATAAAATTCAAAAAAATTTTTTTGAAATTTTTAAAATAAAGAATCCTTCAATTGCTTTCCTTTGGGTTAGAGGTTAAAGTTGAAAAAAATTTTATAATTCTTTTCTTTAACAGCTTTATTGAGGAATAATTGACATACAAAAAGCTACAGATAGTTAACATATACAACCTGTGAGTCTGACAATAAGCATACATCCCTGAAACCCTCATTATTATCCATACCATAAACTTATCCATCATCTCCAAAAGTTTTCACCCACCCCTTTTTATTTTTCTTTTTTGAGGTATGTTTTTTTTCCTTTTTTGATAAGAGCACTTAACATAAGATCTACTCACTTAGCAAATTTTTAAGTATTCAATATGGAATTATTAATCATAAGCCCTATGTTGTACAGATCTCCAGAAATTATTCTGTAAAGTAGAAACTTTGTACCTTTTGACCAACATTTCCCCATTCCCTGCCCTCCTCCCTGGCAATCACCATTTTATCCTCTGCTTCTGTATGTTTGACTATTTTAGATTCCACATATAAGTGAAATCATGCAGTACCTGTCTTTCTGTCTGGCTTATTTCACTTAGCATCATGTCCCTCAGACCCATCCCTACTGTTGCAAATGGCAGGATTTCCATCTTTTTTAAGGATAAGTAATATTCTATTATATGTATATGCCACATTTTTTTAATGTGTTCATCTGTCAATGGACACTTAGGTCGCTTCCTTGTCTTGGTTATTGTCAATAATGCTGCAATGAACATGGGAGTGCAGATATCTCTTTGAGTTTCAGATTTCAATTCTTTTGGATATATGCCCCAAAGTCAGATTGCCAAAAATCCTTCACATGACCTAGAGAACCAACCTGCCAATCTTACAAACTCTTGCCACTCACCCTCCACTCATTTCTAAGTCTTCATACTGCAGTCATATTACACTATCCTATCCTCGAATTTTTCTGCTCACCTTAGGTCCTCCTAACCTCTGCCAGGAATATATTCTAACTACCTCTCCCCGAATTAACTAGCACTTATTCAGTCCCCTTTGATCTTCTCTTTGCCATATCCCTTCTGGGTTGTGTGTCCCTGTTAGTCATTCTGATGATGCCCTTTACGACACTCACCATTTCTTACTCCAAATCTACTTTCTTTATAAACTGTAAGCTCCTTGAGAGCTGGGGCTTTTCCTATCTTATTCAACATTATAACCAGCATCAATAGAATATATTTTGATAAATAAATGAACATGATGAATAAAGAATAAGTTAGGGAAGAAGTTGCACTTTTAACCTTTCAGCTTTTTTTGATCTTGCTACTTACCTCACAGAAGGGAAAGGAGAAGAAAGAATGTGCTATTTGTAGCACATATTTTTTTTGTGAGCTGTATCTTAATGTACAAGTAATTTCACAGGCATCAGAGATTTTTACTCCAAGAGGCTGCTTCAAGAAAGGCTTTAATTTTTAATATTCTACTTCTTCAAATAATAAGAAATGTAATTAGCATCCCGTTTGTTCAATAAAATGTATGTAGTATGTAATTACTAGCCATGGTAGTAGAGACTGAAAATAATTTATTAAGTAAACACAGTTAAGTGTCTTACTGTGCATATTTTCCAATAAAGAGCCTGATTTTATGAATCAGCTGTCAGTCAATGCTCTTGTTAATTTTCTTCTGCTAGTGTGCTTTATCCACTTTTTAAATTTTAAATGAATCAAATTTACAAAATAAAATAGAATAGGCTTTATTACATTTCTGTTCATCCTTTACTTATGTTTAATAGTGAAAGCCTGCTAGTGAGGATGGACCTGTGTCAGCAGTCATCCTTAGTTATAGCCATAAAAACCCACAATTCAAAATCATCATAAAAGAGCAACCTAGTTTCCTGTGAAAGAACAGTCAACCATTATTTTAAATTAAGTGCCATATTTTAAATTTAAATTAAGCCCATAAACCTTAATTTTTATGAGCATCACTGTTTATATCTCAGCAGATCTATAAAATGGTAAGTTAGATGCAACTACTATGAAATCAAAGCTATAAAGTCTCACCTTGGTGGTGTCAACTAATAAGTAGCTGGTTTATGTAGATAGAAAACTATGTGCATCCTAGGGAGACAAATTATGTCTCATTAAACTGAACTGAAGCCACTTGCTCATGATTGTTTGTTATAAACACTTTAGAGCATTCATCCTAGATTCTTAAGGGCCTTATCACCTCTTGACTCTCCATGTCAATCATGGGATCCACTCTTTTTCTTTTTCTTTCTTTTAGCTTTGTAAACTTAATTACCTATGCTTTTTCATGCCTATTTGTTTCAACTAATGTTAATTATGTTAGGCCCCAGGTTGACAATAAAGGGTAGAATGGGGCTTCACAAACTCCACCATGCAGAAGTAATTTTATATCTTCCAAAAATACATGTATGCGATATAGTATGATGGAGAGCCCCCAGACTCACAGTCTCAGGAAAACTTTGATTTAAATCTCAGGTTTGCTATTAAGTGACTCTGCTCTGTGTCCTTAAATAAGTAATTTAAACCTGCAGGTCTGTTTTTTTTCTCAGTATTCATTTGAGGGCTAAATAAGGTTTTATATATAATATGATTATTGTGGTGCCCAGCAAATGGTAAATGCTCAAGATATTTTAGTTATACATTATTATCTGTAAAGTAATGAAATTATCTGCTAGAATATTCAAGACCCCTTTCAGATTTTAACATACTTAATTCTATAAGTACTATTTTTTTTAACATCTTTATTGGGGTATAATTGCTTTACAATGGTGTATTAGTTTCTGCTTTATAACAAAGTGAATCAGTTATACATATACATATGTTCCCATATGTCTTCCATCTTGCATCTCCCTCCCTCCCACCCTCCCTATCCCACCCCTCCAGGCTGTCACAAAGCACCGAGCCAATATCCCTGTGCCATGCGGCTGCTTCCCACTAGCTGTCTACCTTACTATGTTTGTTAGTGTGTATATGTCCATGACTCTCTCTCGCCCTGTCACAGCTCACCCTTCCCCCTCCCCATATCCTCAAGTCCGTTCTCCAGTAGGTCTACATCTTTATTCCTGTCTTACCCCTAGGTTCTTCATGACATTTTTTCTTAAATTCCATATATATGTGTTAGCATACGCTATTTGTCTTTTTCTTTCTGACTTACTTCACTCTGTATGACAGACTCTAGGTCTATCCACCTCATTACAAATAGCTCAATTTCGTTTCTTTTTATGGCTGAGTAATATTCCATTGTATATATGTGCCACATCTTCTTTATCCATTCATCCAATGATGGGCACTTAGGTTGTTTCCATCTCCGGGCTACTGTAAATAGAGCTGCAATGAACATTTTGGTACATGACTCTTTTTGAATTATGGTTTTCTCAGGGTATATGCCCAGTAGTGGGATTGCTGGGTCATATGGTAGTTCTATTTGTAGTTTTTTAGGGAACCTCCATACTGTTCTCCATAGTGGCTGAACCAATTCACATTCCCACCAGCAGTGCAAGAGGGTTCCCTTTTCTCCACACCCTCTCCAGCATTTATTGTTTCTAGATTTTTTGATGATGGCCATTCTGACTGGTGTGAGATGATATCTCATTGTGGTTTTGATTTCCATTTCTCTAATGATTAATGATGTTGAGCATTCTTTCATGTGTTTGTTGGCAGTCTGTATATCTTCTTTGGAGAAATGTCTATTTAGGTCTTCTGCCCATTTTGGGATTGGGTTTTTTGTTTTTTTGATATTGAGCTGCATGAGCTGCTTGTAAATTTTGGAGATTAATCCTTTGTCAGTTGCTTCATTTGCAAATATTTTCTCCCATTCTGAGGGTTGTCTTTTGGTCTTGTTTATGGTTTCCTTTGCTGTGCAAAAGCTTTGAAGTTTCATTAGGTCCCATTTGTTTTTGTTTTTATTTCCATAACTCTAGGAGGTGGATCAGAAAGAATCTTGCTGTGATTTATGTCATAGAGTGTTCTGCCTTTGTTTTCCTCTAAGAGTTTGATAGTTTCTGGCCTTACATTTAGGTCTTTAATCCATTTTGAGCTTATTTTTGTGTTTGGTGTTAGGGAGTGATCTATCTCATACTTTTACATGTACCTGTCCAGTTTTCCCAGCACCACTTATTGAAGAGGCTGTCCTTTTGTATGTCACCAAAGCAAATGATATGCTACAATACATAATTAAGGTGATAGTCATAGTTATTAGCAGTGCATGAATATGAGTTATCAATTTTATATTAAGAACTCAATATATAATGTGTGATATTTTGGTATCATATAAATAAAACTAGCTTTTATCATAAATTTGATCATTTAATTCATGATTTTTAGTACTTGTATTGAAGGTCCATCAAAATGCTAATTTTGACCTAACAGTTTGGATCAATTTATGGAAGGGATATAGTCTTATAGTTCAATTCCATATTCATTATGTAGAATTTTTAAAATCATCCAACAAATATTGAGTTTCAAGCACTGTGCTAATTAAAAGTAAACAAGGGCTTCCCTGGTGGCGCAGTGGTTGAGAGTCCGCCTGCCGGTGCAGGGGACACGGGTTCATGCCCCGGTCTGGGAAGATCCCACATGCTGCAGAGCGGCTGGGCCCGTAAGCCATGGCTGCTGAGCCTGAGCTCCGCAACGGGAGAAGCCACAACAGTAAGAGGCCCATGTACCGCAAAAAAAAAAAAAAAAAAGTAAACAATGTTAATTATGTTTATTATATTCTTTAATAATTAGATTCTCAGGCGAGTCCACAAGAGCCTGTGTAATGAAAGTGGAAATTTTCAGTAAAAAATGTAAAATGCAACTCTTTTATAATGCTAGTAAGTGTATATATGTCTCAGGAATTACCCAACATGTAAACAACAGGTGTGAGTGATAATCAAGAGGATAAAAACAAATATGGGTACAACGCCTCCAAAGAATCAACAGTAGATAGTAGACCGCAGAGATCAAATGTCTCAGCAACAAGCTCTCAGCCCCATCCACCAACTAGACTTATTAACTGGGGACAGGCTGGTTGCTCTCTGGAAAAAAAACAGTTGTCATAGAGGTAAGTAAGGGAGCACCTTATATACTTTTCACTTCTTCAATTCAGCCCAGACAGAATTTGGGATTAGCTGATTCATTATGTCTTCAGAAAAAAGAAACATCCTCCAAATTAAAAGGAAATCTATCTTCCTTAGTCTATCTCTTCCTTGGGACTTTAATTTTAATGGAAAACACTGGTAAATTACCTCTTTCTCCATGGCCAGTCCTTTATGTAAGATTTTTCTCAAAATTTGTGTTTTTAATCATGGCTCATTTTTAAAATGAATTTTGCACAAATATCAACTGCTCCATCAACTGAGGAAAAATGTCTTATGAAGTATTAGTATGAAGTATGAAGTATTATTTATCTTAGGCAGTGGGATGTAGCGCTATTGTTTCAGACAATAGTTCTCTTTTTGAACCCATTTAAGCCAGCTCAGCTGTGAGATGTTCATTACTCTAGTGAAAGAAAGAAAGGAAGAAAAGATGGAAAGGAGGAAAAGAGAGAGAGTGAGAGAGAGAGAGGAGGGAGAGAAGGGAGAGAGAGGTGAGAGGGAGGGAGAGATGAACAGATAAACTCAACTTCAGTCAGTACTGTCAAAAAACTGGAGTGTTCCTGTATATCCACAGATCAGATATTTATTCCCAATACACACCAATTTTTTTCTTTCCCCAGATTATAGAATAATCATGCTTTAGTTCAAATCCTCAACAAGACCATAGGAAAACTAGAGGCGGCTGTGTATTTGGAAGTCAGTATCTTCAGAGAATGCACCTCTTCCTACATGTTATCAGTCTGTTGCTAGAATAAAAAAATTTAAAGCTGCTTACAAGTGGCTAACAAGTTCTATAATTAAGGCTTATTAAGGAAATATGAAGTATATTACTGAAAGAATAGGGAAGTTCATTCTAACAGAAAACATGCTACTTGGTGAGCTACAAGATTATGAATCCTTAGGGAAAATTTAGAGAGGAGTCACTTGGCCTAATGCATCCACATTTAAGCAGAAGTGCAACTAAAGGTTCACAAAGCAACTAAATCTGTTAATTATGCTGATATGTAGAGAAGAGGTTGAGACAAGAAAATTATCATTTCAGGTATGGAGACCACTGAATACCCACTACAAAGCAGTAGAATGAAGTTTGGTGTGAACATGAATCCCATTACATCAAATCCCACTAACCAAGGCTTTTAGAAAAATAAGTAAATCATTCCAAACACTAGAAAGAGGTAATGCATTTTATTTCCTTTGATCTCAGCTTATATTTATTTATGCACAAGAGAGTACACATTTAATGTAGTCTAAACACATGACTCAAAATGTCAGATAACATGGAAGGTAATGGAAAGTAGATCTAAAAGAAAAGGAAACACTGAAAAAGGCCACCTCATCTCTTCAGTGAATCTTATTGGCATTTAGAACTGCCCCGTAATGACCACTTGTTGGGTTTGCTCAGAACCCCTTCCTCCTCTATTTCTAAGTGTACCCCACTTTTCCTTATTACACCACCCCATGTGCTCACTGTGGGACATTGTCAGTCTTGATGTCCAGCCCCACCTGCCAAAGGAGTGAAGTCATCACTTAGGTCCACCAATTGGAGAACATTATTTTCCTTACTATAATAATTTGTTCAGGGATGGACATATGATGCCAACATTGCCAACTAAGTCACTCTTGAGACTGGATGCTGAGGCAAACAGGCTCTCTCTTAGCGGAGGGGAGTCACAAGCGAAGAGTGTATACTTTGTCCATATTTCCTAACATGTGGCTAGAGCCTGTATGAAAAAGAAGCCACACACCGAAAGGGCAGAACCATGAAACAGAGGTTAAAATAGAAATGTGAGGATATTATTCCAGCCCCTGGATCCACGTGTGCCCCAAACTATTCAGACTTCCCTGTAACACGAGCCACTACATTCCTCTTTTTAACTTGTTTGTGATGAATTTCTGTCACCTGCACCTGAACAGTATGTTATATTGTTTGTGCTATATTGTTAACACAAACAGTATAACAATATATTGTTATATTGTGTTATACTGTTGACCAATATAACACAAACATGTGTCCGTGGTTATGAGCACATAACACAAAGTGTCAAAGCTGAAGACTACAAACTGGAAAGCTGGAAAGACTCAAGACTTCACTCCAGTAAAAAACATTTTTAATTAAAAATTAAAGAAAGACTCAGAAAATGATTTCCCAGTTTCTATAATAAATGCTATAGAAAAAAAAAGTGATTGAAAACCTGAACTCAAACTCCATCTGATTTGACCTATATAGTATCATAACATCACACTGTGTTTTGAGACTGTAAGATTTAGTATTATGACAATTGTAATGAAGCTTAGCAAACAGCACTTTCTGAGTCCTTATGACCATAATGACACCTTCTACAGATAGTTTTCTTTTGCTTTCCCATAACCGCAGATGGCGTCCATGGCCCTTGCCAGTCTTCTCCCAAAAAGCAGCTTAATGTTTTTTGTAACTGGAAGTAGAGAGATAACGTGGATAATATGGAACTATTTATTGAAAAACAAGGATTTCGGAGCATAAGATTTACTTAGGGTAGGTCAACAGATAGGTGGACAGTGCTACCCTCCCTCATGCAGAACACAGCCCATGTAAGAACTGCATGAGTTGTAACGCCTGCTTCCTTTCCTTCAGGATCCTGGAAACATACCTCTGTCACTTAAGTTACAGACTTTCTCTATGCAGCGAGGAGGATATGGTCGAAGCCCAGATATGACCGAAAGCATTGTGAAAAAATCCTCAAATGGCACATATCCCAATGAGGCACATGTTTCTGTCCTAAATTCAGCTCCATGTCTCTCACACATAGCCTTAACTTAGCTGATGATTTTATAGCCTGGTACTAGTTATCTTGAATCCAACAAAATGAACATCAGCATTTTGACCCTCTGAATCAGACTAATTCCATAGAGTAAGTATGCAAATTACTTTTTAACCAAGCCACCCTTCTTAAACAAGGTTTACCTTTTCTATCCAATTCTGAAGGATTCAAAAGGAAATCTGCTCCACGTCCTACCTAGTAATGCCTGATTTCCCTTAACTCAGAGCCTATTAGAGCCTTCTATCCAGTTGCACAGAGCTGAGAAAGATGGAAAAGCAGAGGGAAGAACTGAACCATGGCTTCCAAGCTGTGAGAAAGCTGGGGAGCACCTCACAACTAAGCCAGAGAAATGCATTTCATCTGTTTGTCCCTCTCTTTTTCAGCCAAGCCTCCAATGACGTACACATCCCAGAAAATGGAGAAGACAAGCATTGCAGAGTGGTTAAAACAATCCCCTGTCCTACAGAATCTGCAAGGAGAAATTGCCACTGAAATTTTATTGGCACCTTTCTTGTGGCAATTTTATACCAAGGGCTATAAAAATGTATCATTCCCTTAAACCCAAAAATTCCACTCCTGAGAATTTTTCCTAAGGAAGTAATTCAACAGAAGGAAAAACTAAGTACACAATAATGTTATTTGCAGCTCCATCTAAAATAGTAAAGCATCAGAAGCAATCTTAATGTATAATAATAAGGAATGTTTAAATAGTGTATAAATCAATGGAATATTACACAGCCATAAAATTATGATTATACTGTCTTCATATAATATTCAGTGAAAACCTATAAAATGATACATTCGTTATTATGATTACAATTATGAAAACTAAAAATGCATATAGATGAACATTAGGATGGAGTACAAAAAATGAAAGTAATCATGTTAGGATTGTGAGGTCATTGGTGACCTTTCTTTTGTCACACTTAATTTCCGTTATTATAAGTCAACAGCAGCAACGATGAGAACCTGCCTTCTCCTTTAGGGGAGAAAAGTCAACCATAGTCATCCATTCATTCCCTAAAGAGACTCATCCTCAGCAGCTCCCACGTGCCAGAATTCATTCAGAATTAGGGATACATTCACCTAAAGTCAAGTATGCTCTGGCCAACATTCCTCCCCTTGTTCCATGGGATTAGAAAGTATTATAGGGCTTTCTCACTTTCTATTTCTGTAATTACCATATTCCATCCAAATGGTATACCCATTTCCCCTCACATATTCAATATCTCTGAAATTGAGATGCATTTTCTAATTGATGGCATCTTAAAATTGCTGTCCCCCAGGTGGCAGCTGTGATGAAGTTGTAACTACCTGCCCATGTGCAAATTTGGTCATAGATCTTCATAACTCACTTTAGTTATTTGCATTGTAGGCGGTAGAAATAATGAGTTTCATTACTGTCTTTTAAAATTTGGACTATTATTTGGCATTAAATAAAAAGTGATTATACATGTGGAAAGACATAGATACTGAGCAACAGGGTATAAATGGAGCAAAGATCTTTGTTACAGGAGTGACTGTAATTCCACATCTTCCTGCAATAACAATCAACTTATTGTACTTGTATCTTCCTTATTATACATGTACAAATATGGTAAATAATAAAAGAAAGTTCTAACTCTATATAAGTCTAAAATAGTCTCTTGATAATGTAAAATAAAAATTTTAAGATGTAAGAAACATGGTGTCATAGTTTAATGGAGAAGCATTATTTTCAGTGTTATATTAAATGATGATACCACTTAAAAAGTCAACTGCTAGCACAGATTCAATAAATTCAGTAACAGACAGCACTATCCACTGATGCTGACTTCCTTTTGTCTTTAACTATTTCTCCTTTCTCCTAGGCGATATACAGGATTTCCACAATTTTCCATACTTCTGATCCATGCTGGAGAACTTAAGTGCCAAATATGGTATGAAGAAATCAAGATTCTGAAGAAAGTTCCATACCCTAACCTATACTGGGGTTAGTGCCTCTAGTTGTTCAAAGGAAGGCAAGGGGAGACAACAACAGCTCGAGGATTGATGTCCAAACTGGAGAGTATTGAGTCTGTCAGTAAGGGGCTTTTTGTTTGGTTTTTGGTTGGTTTGCTTTTGGAGCACTCCCAGTCAACAGCGCACTTTTCCACTGGTAACTTGAGTACCTTATTCACATTTATGACCTTAATGCTTGAGGGGGAAGAAGAGAACATGCTCTCCTCCTCACCTTGTCTTTAAAATTCCCGTTGTTGACAGTTAACTCCCACAATGAGAGGGCAAAGAACAAGGGTTGGGGGGTCTTTGTCACCTCATTCCAACAAATGCCCTCTCTCAACTGTTTCTGCTGTTAGGGATTTTTAAATTGTGATGCCGCTGCCTCCATGAAAATACACTCTAGAACCTAAGCCCTGTTCTCCTTTTACTTTTCTTTAACTTTCATAAAGATGACATTTCTGCAGAAGATAAAGCAGTCTCAAGTACCCTCACACTAAGTCACACTCATATGTGTCAAAAAAACTGGAACAAGAGAATGTGAGAACAAGAAGCATTTCCTTTTAGTCTTTTTGGTTAATGCCCTAATACTACATTACCTACCAGCAAAGGGTTCACATAAGCTACTGGAAATTATCGTGAGCCAGAAGCAGAAAGGTGCACTGTGTCACCTTTCCTCCAAAACGTACTTACTGTTTCCTCACCTCATCTTCAAACACTCTTCCAAATCTAACCTGTGCTTGAGAGAGCTGGGCAGGCTGATCTGGACAAGGGTCATCCTTGAGGTGCTACTTTGCCTTCACACAAGCAAACCTGGTACTGGCATCCATCATGTCTCTATTTAAATGTCCCCTTCTCAGAGAGTCCTCCCCTGAAAAAGAGTGTCCACACACACACACACACACACAAAATAACCCATGCACGTTCTTCTGTTTCTTTTCCTCTTCATCCTTACTCCGCTTTATTTTTAACATAGCACATGTCACCACCTGATATTTTATTTATTGTCTGCTTCTCTCAACTAGAATAGAAACCCTAAAAGAGCACGGATTTTGTATATTCTGTTCACTGCTATGCCCCAGGTTCTATTATACCTGTCAGGTAATAGTATGCGACCAATAGGAGGTACTCAATAAAATTGTTAAGTGAATGAACAAATGAATGATACAACTCAGCTTCGGCATCTATGAAATGAAAGTTTCAGTAAATGACCTATGAGCTTTCTTTCAAATATAACATCCTGAAATTTTAATCTGTTTATTAGATTATTCAACTGATATTTAAACGATCTATTAGGTTATTTGAAAACAGGATCTAAGTTTTACACTTCTCAAGGGTGTCTTCTGTTTCGAAGTATCTACCCTAGAATCTAATATGTGCTACCAAAAAATGGTAACAATTAATCTGCCATAAATCAGTCAATGTGGGAAAAGATGGAAGATTAATCTTCATTTTTTTCCTAACCTCTAACTTCTCTAACTTCAAATCTAACTTCTGTTGATCAGGCAATCATCAATAGCAAAAAAGAATATTAGTTAATATTGATTAAACACTAAGTATAAGAAGTATTTAATTCTTGAAACCACCCTATGAGACACATACCACTATTGATCCCATTTTACTTTTTACGTATTAACAAACAGAGCCAAAAATTGGCAGAGCAAGGCTTGAATGCATAACTCTGTGACTCTAAAGTTGGTTTCTTAACATTATTCTTTGGACCTGGGATTCCATTCATTCTTCTCCTTATTCTGAATTCTAGCTAGAAACACCCCTGTTATAATTTTTCACAAGAGCATATAGCATAGGTATTTTTAGTACCTTTTTTCCTTCTCTCTTCACTAATTTTCTCTTCCCACCCCGCTCCACAGTAGTAGGCTTTGGTTTTCAGGAAGAGGTTCAGAAGCCCTGTGTCAAGCACTAGCCAGGCCAAGCAAGGAGAGACTCTTAACGGAAAGAAATGATATTAGAAAAGGGAAAGAAGAAATGCGTTGGTGTCACGATTGATCACAGACAAGCGAACATACACTGCACTTCACCCTGTGGTGCCTGCAACTGATGAGGCTCAGGTGAACACAGGAAAGAAATTGGTTCAACTCTTCCACAGCAGTTTGCCTTAAATCTTGATTTGATGAGGAATCCAAATGAGAGTTTAGCAGGAACTGGGACTCGGAGATATATGCACGCCATACACTGCAGCACCGGGCACTGCTTCCCTCTGCCTTTGCCTGTCACCTGGCCCACACCATACATCCTGATGATCAGAGCCTTGGTCAAATCTCTCCCTTTTCTCCTTTTGCTGTTCCCACTTTGCCATCATTCTGGCTTTTCCTCAAACAGCTTGTGTGGATGTCCACAGAATAATTATATTTGCATTTGGGGAGGTATTTCTGGCCGCAGTGAGGAGCATATACTGAAATAAAATAAACTTTAAGGCAGGGGTTCCAGTTAGGAAGATAAGAGGCAGTTTCAATAAAAAGGAGGGCTGCACTTGATCGAGGGCAGTGGCAGTAGAGAGTGGGTTCCGTTTCAGGATGCAATCAGCAGAATAGACACTGCCTCCAGTTAAGGGCTCTCAGGTAATTGGGCAGCAGCACAGCAGTCTGACACCACCTCATTCTGAACCTGGACACTGTCACAAGTGGAGGTTACCTCTCATTCATCATCCTTCTGTAGACCTGCTCCCTTCCATCCTCACACACATGTTCATTAACTCTTACTCCTCACTCAGCTCCCTCGTCCCTTTTTTTTGCGTGTGGTACGCGGGGCTCTCACTGCTGTGGCCTCTCCCGCTGCGGAGCACATGCTCCGGACACGCAGGCTCAGCGGCCATGGCTCACGGGCCCAGCCGCTCCGCAGCATGTGGGATCCTCCCGGACCGGGGCACAAACCCCTGTCCCCTGCAGACTCACAACCACTGTGCCACCAGGGAAGCCCCTCCCTCTTCCCTTTTAAACTCACCTTTACACCTGCCTTCAATCTCTTACGGGGCATCTTGAGCGCAGCAGGGACAAATAATGAAGAGTTCTGCCAGGGTGTATAATCCACAATTCAGATGAATTTAAAAGGTGATCACTTTGCATATTGAGTTGCTTGAATTTATTTAAACCTTGCTCTGAATATAACTACTTAAAAATCGACATCAATGTTAGTAATCACAGACTCATGAACACATATGAATTTATTAGGAACAGGTTTTTGCTGAAAACTTGATTGTCATTGAACAGTAATTTTATGTGCACTCTTGGTTGGTTCAAACAGGAATATCGGTCTTAACTCCTCACAGGGAGGGGGGGGTAGCTAATGGAAAATGGAAATACAAGCATTGTGTTTCTCCACAAGTTCAGTTCTACAGGAGACACGACAGATTACAAAAAAGATTCTTGATGTGGGCTTCCCTGGTGGCACAGTGGTTGGGAGTCCGCAGGGGACAGGGGTTCGTGCCCTGATCCGGGGGGATCCCGCGTGCCACGGAGCGGCTGGGCCCGTGGGCCATGGCCACTGGGCCTGCACGTCCGGAGCCTGTGCTCCGCAGCGGGACAGGCCACAGTGGTGAGAGGCCCACGTACCGCAAAAAAAAAAAAAAAAAAAAAAAAAAAAAAAGATTCTTGATGAAATAAATGTAGGAAATGTTGCATACCCTCATCCTTTCCTGAAGCATCTCTGATGTTCACATTACCATCTCAAAGGCTCTGGGAAGTCCCATATTAAATAAAACTATTTAACAGAGCATTTCCCAAACACTGCAGACATTAAAGCACCATATAAACTTGGGAAATCTATTTAGCCTGACTGTGCTTCACTGCTTCTCCGTGGTGGTAGAAGTATTGGGCCTTACTTCCTACAGAAAATGCTAGAAAGAACTGATGAGCACAATTAAGAGTCTCTTAGCAAATGGAAAGTTGCTGCCCCCTGAAAACATGGGGAGTGTCAAGTTTGTGCCAAATATAGACTATTGTTCCATGGCCCTCCTTTCCCAAAACATGCCAGTGTCACCTCTTGCATTGAAAGGATGAAAGCACACTCTGGCCATTGCAGAGTTAACTTAAGAGGGAAAAAGAAAACAGAGAGAGAGAGAGAGAGATGGAGACAGAGACAGAGACAGATCTCCCCCAGAATGAGCTTTCCTGTGAGACTAACGGGACTTTCACCTTACAGGGCCCTGAGAGAAGACCTAGCCACATATCATCACATATTTTCATAAAATTTGCAAATGAGAGATCTTTAAACTGCAATGCTTTAGATGACAGTCTCTCTCCACTCTGATTTCCCATCTGTTACATTTTCCCCTGTGTTGGATGATTTTGGTGTAATTGTGAATCACTTTGGGTTTTGGCTAAGAAGTTGAGTTAGGGACACACTGGGTTGAATTTAATAGTTCATATTTATATCACTTCCAGTCATTTCTGTTAAGTTGTGAGCAGCCATCCCAGTGTGGAAATGACCTCCAAAAATACTCCTACAGTCAACTACACCAACCTACCGGGCATCATGATCTGAAATGCATGACGAGAAGTTAAGCCATGATGTTAGCATGTCCTATGGTTGACCCACCACCAGAACTGTTGGGTGAAAGGGAAACAAGGTTTGAAATGTAGGAAGACAAAAGCTAATTTGTATGATATCTTACACAAAAGATTCCATTCTTATTAATGATCAAAACTGAAGTCTTCTCCTGTCAAAGGTATACTTGGTTATGCAGCACACACAAATATAAACGCACCATATATTTTTCACTCTTTTGATGAGAATCTTTTTCTAATGGAATTTACCAGGATGTCTGTTTGCAGGGCAGAAACCTGCAGCTGTTACATGTTTTATGCATCCCAAGATATTAGATTATATCTTAGAGTCTCTCTCACATATTGTCCTGTAAACTCTAGTGGTTCTAGATGAAATAGTATAAATATTGTCACTAACACAGTGAAACAGAAATAAAGAAACAAGTGCAAATATTCACTAATAAGTCATGGTATGTGATATAAGACTCATTTAACTACAACACTTTTAGCTCAGTACAATAGAGCAGTAATTTAAAATGTATTGAACTACTCTTGTTTGTACTTTAATTTCAGATTCATTTTATATTTTTTCAGAATTATAGATAATGCCAAAATTCAAGAGTGATTTTAATAAAGAAGCCAAATGTAAACTGAAAGAGAATACTGGCTGAAGTTTCAGTATCACCAAAATTCTTATTATATCATGATGGAAACTATAACTTGTGGATCAATATCACTAACATGAAGAAAAAAATTCCACCAGGACAGTCTCAAACCAGAAATAAAAAGGCAGACGAATGTTACAGAACAGAAAAACACAATCTGCATTGCTTAATGAATGTTGTCAGATCAAATAATATTTCAGATTAGAAACCTTCTGCCTAAGAAAACTTCAAATGTCTAAAATCATAAAGTTCGTATACAAAGCAAAGTTTGAAGGAGATTTCCCTAATTTGACAAAAATCCTAAACATTTGCAAACAGCATCAATAAAGAGTTTAAACTGAAATAAAGTTTAAACTAAAATAAAGTTTAAACTAAAATAAAGTTTTATTTTAAACTATTTTTAAACTAAAATAAACTAAATAAAACTAATTTTATTAGTTTTATTTAAAGTTTAGTTAAAATAACTAAACTTATTTTAGTTTATTTTAAACTAAAATAAAGTTTAAACTACCAGTAATACAAAGCAATTTTGAGTCAGTCATGCTAAGGGAAAAGCTATTATCTTTCTACTCTCTACAAAAAAATGATATTTAAAAATTTATTATCATTTGAAGAGACAAAGAAAATGCAATCAAAAAATGTAACAATTATAAACGTGCATCTGGAAGTTAATTAATAAAAATAGTGTTCTTTTTTAGGATTTTGTGATGACTTGGGATTTTGTGATGCATTTTAAAATGCATAACTTTTGATTTCTCAGTCTAAATAAATATTTATTTTCATACCTAATTTAAAGTTGCATTTGTAACTTTGTATTCTTTTTCTTAAAGAAAGCTCTCCAAATCATTAAAGCCTCAGACCCAATACAACCTGGACTTGCTTCTGATCCATCCTTTCATAGACTTTAGTGTGTGGATTCATTCAAACAGATTGACATGAGGATTATTTGATAAAATTTCATATTGACTCAACTCATATTGAATTTAATCAAAATGTATCCCACACCTAGACCTCCTAAGATAAGCTTCTCTGAGCCCAAATAGTATCTTGATGTTGAAACAATTTCCTAATGTGAAAAATAAACAATAGTAGGAAGAAATACTGCTCTCTATTCTGGAAGCTTCAAGTTCGGTCCATTGGGAATGATTCCACAACATGATTTTGACATCAGATTTCTGAAGATATATTTTAAAAGTGAAATGCATCTAAATATGATCTATTGGTTATAGAAGCCAGTTTCACGAAGAAAGACTCAAGCACTTATTCATGATGACGTTCCTAAACGAGGTGATGCAAAACTAATGTTTGCCCTGTGTCCTGTCGCTATGATGCCACAAATGGACTAACAAAGGAGGCTGAAGACATGACAATTCATCATGGGTCTTTCCCTGCTTAGAGAAACACTGCAGATTGAGAGAAATCCCTGGAATATACTTCCCTCCCTCATTACCACCCTCTCCGTACAGAGATCAATAACCCACATTCTGTGCAACATTAAATAAAGTATGTGGAGTTTGGCGGATATAGAAAATCTTTCCTAGGGACTCCAGTAAGTTCTAAACGGTCTTGGCTGTGACTCAGAAAAATTTAATTGCTTGCTTTCTTAGCTCTCCCCAATCTCTTCTCCACCATAACAAAGAAAATTAAGGAAAAAGGTGGGGGGGGGGGAAAGAAGTAGCAAACTAAATACCCAGCAGTTCAATAGGGATAAAAGAATAGATAGGGTAAAATATATCAAACTAAGATTAAGACTCTTATGTTTCCAAACAGGCATGCTCCTTGAGTGCTTAACAATTCATTAAAAATAGGTACACACATCCCACCTGCAAGAGTTAGTCTTCATAATTAGCTTGCAGTACAGGCCACACTCCCAGAGAGCTATTAAAAGAGATGACGACTCAGCAACGCCTTGGTAACACTTCTGTATTTTATTGCTATGTTGATAAGCAATTGAAATGGCTGTACTTAAAGTGACCTGTAACGCTACTTTTAGTGATCTCTTCACTGTCAAAATTAAATATATATGGCAAGAAAAAGGAACCTGGTGTGCTAAATAGCATAAAAGGAAAACAAATGTTGCTCTTATGATGCCATTCTACAGTCACAGAGGAGGAGAATCACTGAAAACATATAGTATGGTCCATTTTCCAACAAAGTGGTTTACATTTCTTACTCCTTATACTATAAATTATTTTTGAACTGCTCTGAATTCCTCAGATGACAAGTGTATCATTAACCCTGTAAGAAGTCCTCCTTGACTTGGCTGTAAAATCAGGTTACTCCTGTGCTAGCAGGCTTGAACTTCTGTGACAATGTAGGCTGTGAAAACCCTACTATTCTGAGGGATGGTGATGGGAGAAGTGGAGAGCGGGGCCATTTGGAGGGTACTGATCAGGTCATCCCCTTTCCCCAGTTAGCCGGAAATAACTGAGAGCCCAGCAGGGCCATAGCTGCTGTCCAAAATATGCAGAAGGAATGACCTGGGCATCGCAGAGTTTATCAGTCATTCAGGCAGTCTTCCTGGACTCTGGGCAGGAGAGTCATCATCTATCCTCAGGTCCCTCCCTCCTTAGAGGCAGGTGAACCTCTAAGCCACTCAACTCACATGGCCGTCTCCTTCTTGCCTCTGTCTACCACTTGAGACAGCTGAAACAGAGTCACACAACAATATGGCATCAAGAGGAAGAAAAGAGTCCTGCAGTAGAAGCCAAGTGCCTGCTACAGGAAAGACTATGCAAGAACACATCCCAATCGTGGCAATGATCAGTATGATATTGTGCCAACTCACATCACAGCACATATCCATCAGTGTCAGCCTGGCCTTTCTATTCTGCTTCCAATAGAGCAAGAGAAAATCACAGCTCCAACAGCTATCTATCATGTCCATCATTTTCCTGTTTCAGCAAGACAGGGGAGAAATGATGATCTTGGAGCCTTTGTGAGGTATAATCTATCTCTCCTTTATTTTCTCTCTGAAGAAGTGGGACTCCACATTACTCATCACTTTCTATATCTACTTCATCAAGTCCAAAGATCTGCATAAATGTAGGATATTGTTATACTCATGAATATTAATATTAACTCCCAATCGAAATCTTTAGATTTTCTTTAGATAGACAAAACTTGATAAAATTCCTGAGGGCCTAACAACCTAAGTTATCTCCACTGATTTAATCTTAGGAAATCCCAGTTTCTTCTCCTTTAACTTATATTTACTTGGATGGAAAGCTAATACACCAGACCAGAGCTTGCATAGATTCTACCTGGATTGAACTTGAAACTTCACCGATTCTACTTGTGAATTAAAGGATTCACAAGTCAGAAAATTATTACAGCAATATGATGATTTTATATGTTCAAGATGCTATGTGAGTTGAGAAAGGGAAGCTTCCTCCTTCCTCAGGGTCTTCAAATATATTGTTGCCTTTGTCTAGAGAGCATTTAGCACACTCTCTGCCTGGAAAACTGCTGTACATCCTTTACGTCTTGGCTTAAATGACACTTCTCCAGAGACTCCTTCTACTTCCATCATTTCAGGTTTGGTCTACGTGTTGTTAGATGCTCCCTTTCACAGTGCTTATAATTATGAAAATAATTTATGATTATTTGTTGGACGTATATATCCCCAACTAGACTGTGACTGCCTCACTGTTTATATGCCCAGCATGTAAAAAAAAAAAAAGGGAAACAGCATATTTGGGATGTCTTCAAGGATAAATGGACTTCAGTAAACAGCCACAGCAATCAAAGAAGGAATGGTTTTCCTGAAAAAGGAAAAAGCAAGTGGAACTTCACATCCATGTGAAAAAGCATGATACCTTCAGGAAACTAATTAGTTGATAGTTCCTTATGGCTTAGAGCTCAAAAGCGGACAGATGATAAAATTGGAAAAATGGGCAGGAACCAAATAACGAAGCTGTGACATGCCAAGGAATTTAAACATCATCCTGAATGTTCTGGGTAGCCACTGAAGACTTACGTAAGAAAGTGATATGACACATATTTTAGAAATATGACTCTGGCAACAGCAAGGAAAGGAAGAGATCTGATGCAAAAAAAAAAAGCACTGAGAAAGTTATCTGAAATTACGAGTGTCTGAATTAGGGTAGGACCTGAAAATGCAGAGGAAGGGATGGATTTGAGGGACCTGAGAGAAGCAGAAGAACAGTTATTTGTAATCGCTTGGATGTGGTTGGAAAGGGAATGGGAGGGGTTATGGATGACACCAGGGATCCTGGATCGAGTGACCCGTGATATGAGTTCATGCCAGTAAACAATACAATAAATCCCCTATATACAAACGAGTTCCATTCCAAGAGTGTGTTCGTAAGTCCAATTTGTTCGCAAGTCCAACAAAATTAGCCTAGGTACCCAACTAACACAATTGGCTATATAGTACTGTACTGTAATAGGTTTATAATACTTTTCACACAAATAATACTTAAAAAACAAACACAAAAAATAAAGAAAACATTTTTTAATTTTACAGTACAGTACCTTGAAAAGTATAGTAGTACCAGCTACATCACTGCTACCTTTACGCTTGTTTCTGGACATCCTGGGCTTGAAGTAAAGATACTGTATTACTGTCCTCTATACAGTACTGTACTGTGAGGTATACAAAAGCACAACCACTTGTAGAGGATGCATGCACATGACAATGTACGCCAAACGTGAACTAACTTATGTGACTGGACATGCAAACTCAAGTTCACACCTTTGAAAGTTCGCAGCTTGAAGGCTCCGTATGTAGGGGACTTACTGTATTGCCAGTAGGAGGTGTAGGTTTGGATTAAAGATAATAGAGTTAATTCTTGCATTTACTGAGTTATAAGTGCCTGTGGGTCTTCCAGTAAGGAGGTCAATCATCAGTTGAATACATGGATCTCAGGAGAGAGGTGTGGGCTAGAGGTGGAGATTTGGGAGCTATCAAACAATGAATAGAGATTGATGCCATGAGGGTAGATGAGAGCGACAGGGAGAAGGCACAGGATAAAAAGAAAAAGGGTCTGAGTATGGAGCCTTAACAAGCACCAGCCCTTAACTTCTCTGGCCACTTCCCTCCAGCATACCACTCACTATCCCCTGCTGGCTCAGCCCTCCTCATCTGCAACAGCCCTCAGCCTGCCCTTCTGTCCCAGGCCTTCCTCTTGCTACCAACATCCCAGCACTCATATCTTCTATTAAAGAAATTTCAAATGCCTCCAGAGAAAAGTGGGGCGGGGGGAAAAGGTTGTAACTGTGGCACAATCACAAGTAATGTGGATGTGTCAATGATTGCTATACTGGTCCGCTAGCACTGCCACAGCAAAGTACCACACACTGAGTGGCTTAAACTACAGAAATTGTCTTATTTCTGGAGGCTAGAAGTCCAAGATCAAGGTGTTGGAAGGGTTGGCTCCTTCTGTGAACTGTCAGAGAGAATCTTTTCTATGCTTCTCCTCTGGCTTCAAGTGGTTGGTGGCTGTCTTTGGTGTTCCTTAGCTCGTAGTCACAAGATCCCTACTTCCATGTTCACATGCCATTCTCCCTGTGTGAGCTTGTGTTCAAACCTCCCCTTTTTATAAGGACACCAATCATATTAAATTAGGCCCCACCCTAATGACCTCATCTTAAATTAACTAATGACACTGGCAAAAACCCTATTTCCAAATAAGGTCACATTCTGAGGTACTGGGAGTTAGGACTTCAAAATATGAATTTTAGTGAGATACAATTCAAGCCATAACAACTAGGGAACACCATTTATATGTCTTTCATTTTACAGAGAAGTTACTTCATAATAGCTTCCAAAATACTTTCGTAAAATAATATATAAGGAAGTACTCTATGATCTGGAAATTGTTAAAGATACTATAGCTATTACTTTTGATAACACATTAGTAAATCATACAAATACTATCTCAGAATTATTAAGGGTGAAGCAAAGGGCCCTTTGTAATCCAAATGTCAAGTGTATGGACCCCATAAGATGACATGACCATCATGCCAAATTTATAGTGCTTTCTATGCCGCAGAAACATGGGATCAGGGACTTCCCTGGTGGTGCAGTGGTTAAGACTCCGCACTCCCAATGCAGGGGGCCAGGGTTCAATCCCTGGGCAGGGAACTAGATCCCACATGCATGCCACAACTAAGAGTTCACATGCCACAACTAAGAAGCTGGCAAGCCACAACTAAAGGAGCCCTCCAGACGCAACTAAGAAGCCCGCCTGCCACAATGAAGGAGCCCATGTGCTGCAGCTAAGAAGCCCATCTGCTGTAACTGAGACCCGGCACAGCAAAAGAAAGAAAACCAAAGGAAGGGACGGAGGGAGGGAGGGAGGGAGAGAAAGAAAGAAAGAAACATGGGATCAGACTTTTGGTAGATGCTCCTATCACTATTTTAGGCTTTATAACTGCATTGTCACTCCCATGGATTTTGTAATGGCTTTGTGTGAAATGAGCTCATTCATCTCTCGTGATGTAAGACTCAAGTGTTAAGATTGCAGCCATCAGTCCCTGACTAGTCACTGAGGCATCAGATGGGGCCAGTGCTCCCAAGATGATGAAGTCATAGCTTGGCACCCCCCAGCAACCAAGTTTCCATGGTGGTCATTTCAGAGCTTGTGGCATGGCTGCGTGCAGGGGCCAGCTCAGGGTGCATGCCCAGTCCCGTTGTCCAGCACCAGCCTGATGTCCCACACCAGCATTCCATGTTCCTGGATAACTTCTTTTTTTTTTTTTTTTTTTGCGGTACGCAGGCCTCTCACTGCCGTGGCCTCTCCCGTTGCAGAGCGCAGGCTCCGGACGCGCAGGCTCAGCGGCCATGGCTCACGGCCCTAGCTGCTCTGTGGCATGTGGGATCCCCCGGACCAGGGCACGAACCCACGTCCCCTGCATCGGCAGGTGGACTCTCAATCACTGCGCCACCAGGGAAGCCCCTGGATAACTTCTTAATGAAATCCTGCTTTATGCTTTTCATTGGCTTCAAAGCTTCTTTCCACCATCTTAGAACTGAATTTGTAGATACTGACATACCTTCTAAATCCCACCTGAGAAAAGGGATCAAAAGCTTAGACTTCTTTTTGATATGGCACAACTCTATATACTCAGAGACCTCAAGCTGATAATGTTTTGCTCTGGTTTCTTTGAGGGCATTTTCATTCAGAACAGGTTTTGCCGAAGAGTCACAGCAAACAAACCTTTACGCTTCCTTTGCCTCTGCACTTCCTCCTGCTTCAAAACCTATACTCACACATCTAATTTCCTCCTCACAATATAATTATAAATATCTGCATAGTGCATCACATACTCCTGTGAGGGACTGTAACCTCCTAATCCCATGAGGGAGCTACAGCTCCTGTGAGCCTCCATAAAACAGACTGGAGGGCCACAAAGAGGGCCTTCAAACACTGAGAAGTTTTCATTTATTGCTTATTATATCTGGAGAGCCACACAAATCAGTTTACCTGTTAACTTCAGTGTAACTGGGGTGGGAAACAGAAGGTTCTCTTGCTTTAATTTAAAATTCCTTCCCTCTCTTCCTCCTCAAGCTAATTCTAAAGTTCATTCAGATTCTCCCAATAGTCTGTATAAAATAGCCCTAGGAAAGCTTCAAGATGGCGGAAGAGTAAGACGCGGAGATCACCTTCCTCCCCACAGATACATCAGAAATACGTCTACATGTGGAACAGCTCCTACAGAACACCTACTGAACGCTGGCAGAAGGCCTCAGACCTCCCAAAAGGCAAGAAACCTCCCACGTACCTGGGCAGGGCAAAAGAAAAAACAAAAAAAAGACAAAAGAAGAGGGACGGGACCTGCACCTCGGGGAGGGAGCTGTGAAGGAGGCAAGGTTTCCACACACTAGGAAGCCCCTTCGCGGGCGGAGACTGCGGGTGGCGGAGGGAGAAAGCTTCGGAGCCGCGGAGGAGAGCCCAGCCACAGGGGTGCGGAGGGCAAAGCAGAGAGATTCCGGCACAGAGGATCGGTGCCGACCGGCACTCACCAGCCCGAGAGGCTTGTCGGCTCACCCGCCGGGGCGGGCGGGGCCTGGAGCTGAGGCTCGGGCATCGGTTGGATCCCAGGGAGAGGGCTGGGGTTGGCGGCGTGAACACAGCCTGAAGGGGCTAGTGCCGCACAGCTAGCCAGGAGGGAATCCGGGGAAAAGGTCTGGAGCTGCCGAAAAGGCAAGAGACTTTTTCTTCCCTCTTTGTTTCCTGGTGCGTGAGGAGAGGGGATTCAGAGCGCCGCTTAAACGAGCTCCAGAGACGGGAGCGAGCCGCGGCTATCAGCGCGGACCCCAGAGACGGGCATGGGACGCTAAGGCTGCTGCTGCCGCCACCAAGAAGCCTGTGTGCGAGCACAGGTCACTCTCCACACCCCCCTTCCGGGGAGCCTGTGCAGCCCGCCACTGCCAGGGTCCCGTGAACCAGGGACAGCTTACCCGGGAGAACACACGGCGCGCCTCAGGCTGCTGCAACGTCATGACGACCTCTGCTGCCACAGGCTCGCCCGCACTCCATACCCTTCCCTCCCCTGCACCTGAGTGAGCCAAAGACCCGGAAGCAGCTGCTCGTTTAACCCCGTCCTGTCTGAGCGGGAACAGACGCCCTCAGGCGACCTACACGCAGAGGCGGGGCCCAATCCAAAGCTGAGCCCCGGGAGCCTAGCGAACAAAGATGAGAAAGGGAAATCTCTCCCAGCAGCCTCAGGAGCAGTGGATTAAAGCCCCACAATCATCTTGATGTACCTGCATCTGTGGAATACCTGAATAGACAAGGAATCATACCAAATTGAGGGGATGGACTTTGGGAGCAACGATATATTTTTTTTTTTCCCTTTTTCTCTTTTTTGTGAGTGTGTATGTGTATGCTTCTGTGTGTGATTTTCTCTGTATAGCTTTGCTTTTACCATTTGTCCTAGGGTCCTGTCTGTTTTTGTTTGTTCGTTTGATTTATTGCTTAAAATTTTTTCTCTTAATAATTATTTTTTATTTTAATTATTTTATTTTACTTTACATTATTTTATCTTCTTTCTTTCTTTCTTTCTTTCTTTTTTTCCTCCCTTTTATTCTGAGCCATGTGGAGGACAGGCTGTTGGTGCTCCAGCCAGGCATCAGGGCTGTGCCACTGAGGTGGGAGAGCCAACTTCAGGACACTGGTCCACCAGAGACCTCCCAGCTCTACATAATATCAAATGGCAAAAATCTCCCAGAGATCTGCATCTCAACAGCAAGACCCAGCTCCACTCAATGACCAGCAACCTACAGTGCTGGACACCCTATGCCAAACAACTACCAAGGCAGGAACACAACCCGATCCATTAGCACAGAGGCTGCCTAAAATCATAAGGCCACAGACACCCCAAAATACACCACCAGACTTAGACCTGCCCAACAGAAACATAAGATCCAGCCTCATCCACCAGAACACAGGCACCAGTCCCCTCCACCAGGAAGCCCACTGAACTAACCTTAGCCACTGGGGACAGACACCAAAAACAATGAGACCTACAAACATGCAGGCTGCGAAAAGGAGACCCCAAACACAGTAAGGTAAGCAAAATGAGAAGACAGAGAAACACACAGCAGATGAAGGAGCAAGGCAAAAACCCACCAGACCTCACAAATGAAGAGGAAATAGACAGTCTACCTGAAAAAGAATTCAGAATAATAAGAGTAAAGATGACCCAAAATCTTGGAAAGAGAATGGAGAAAATACAAGAAACGTTTAACAAGGACCTAGAAGAACTAAAGAGCAAACAAAGAGTGATGAACAGTACAATAAATGAAATTAAAAATTCTCTAGAAGGGATCATTGCAGAATAACTGAGGCAGAAGAACAGATAAGTGACCTGGAAGATAAAATAGTGGAAATAACTACTGCAGAGCAGAATAAAGAAAAAAGAATGAAAAGAAATGAGGACAGTCTCAGAGACATCTTGAGACAACATTAAATGCACCAACATTCGAATTATAGGGGTTCCAGAAGAAGAAGAGAAAAAGAAAGGGACTGAGACAATATTTGAAGTGATTATAGATGAAAACTTCCCTAATATGGGGAAGGAAATAGTTAATCAAGTCCAGGAAGCACAGAGAGTCCCATACAGGATAAATCCAAGGAGAAACACACCAAGATACATATTAATCAAACTATCAAAAATTAAATACAAAGAACAAGTATTAAAAGCAGCAAGGGAAAAACAACAAATAACACATAAGGGAATCCCCATAAGATTACGAGCTGATCTTTCAGCAGAAACTCTGCAAGCCAGAAGGGTGTGGCAGGACATACTTAAAGTGATGAAGGAGAAAAACCTGCAACCAAGATTACTCTACCTAGCAAGGATCTCACTCAGATTAAACAGAGAAATTAAAACCTTTAAAGACAAGGAAAAGCTAAGAAAATTCAGCACTACCAAACCACCTTTACAACAAATGCTAAAGCAACTTCTCTAGGCAGGACACAAGAGAAGGAAAAGACCTACAATAATAAACCCAAAACAATTAAGAAAATGGTAATAGGAACATACATATCGATAATTACCTTAAATGTAAATGGATTAAATGCTCCAACCAAAAGACATAGATTGTCTGAATGGATACAAAAACAAGACCCATATATATATGCTGTCAACAAGAGACCCACTTCAGACCTAGGGACACATAGAGACTGAAAGTGAGGGGATGGAAAAAGATATTCCATGCAAATGGACATCAAAAGAAAGCTGGAGTAGCAATTCCCATATCAGACAAAATAGACTTAAAGACTATTACAAGAGACAAAGAAGGACACTACATAATGATCAAGGGATCTATCCAAGACGAAGATATAACAATTGTAAATATTTATGCACCCAACATAGGAGCACCTCAATACATAAGGCAAATACTAACAGCCATAAAAGGGGAAATCGACAGTAACACAATCATAGTAGGAGACTTTAACACCACACTTTCAACAAAGGACATGTCATCCAAACTGAAAATCAATAAGGAAACACAAGCTTTAAATGATACATTAAACAAGATGGACTTAATTAATTTTTATAGGACATTCCATCCAAAAACAACAGAATACACATTTTTCTCAAGTGCTCATGGAACATTCTCCAGGATAGATCATATCTTGGGTCACAAATCAAGCCTTGGTAAATTTAAGAAAATTGAAATCGTATCAAATATATTTTCCAACCACAATGCTATGAGACTAGATATCAATTACAGGAGAAAAATAAGTAAGAAATACAAACACATGGAGGCTAAACACACTGCTTAATAACCAAGAGATCACTGAAGAAATCAAAGAGGAAATAAATACCTAGAAACAAATGACAAAACATGATGACCCAAAACCTATGGGATGCAGCAAAAGCAGTTCTAAGAGGGAAGTTTATGGCAATACAATGCTACCTTAAGAAACAAGAAACATCTCAAATAAGCAACCTAACCTTGCACCTAAAGCAATTAGAGAAAGAAGAACAAAAAAACCTCAAAGTTAGCAGAAGGAAAGAAATCATAAAGATCAGATCAGATCAGAAATAAATGAAAAAGAAATGAAGGAAACGATAGCAAAGATCAATAAAATTAAAATATCTTCTTTGAGAAGATAAACAAAATTGATAAACCATTAGCCAGACTCATCAAGAAAAAAAGGGAGAAGACTCAAATCAATAGAATTAGAAATGAAAAAGGAGAAATAACAACTGACATTGCAGAAATACAAAAGATCATGAGCGATTACTACAAGCAACTGTATGCCAATAAAATGGACAACCTGGAAGAAATGGACAAATAATTAGAAATGCACAACCTTCTGAGACTGAACCAGGAATAAATAGAACATATGAACAGACAAATCACAAGCACTGAAATTGAAACTGTGATTAAAAATCTTCCAACAAACAAAAGCTCAGGACCAGATGGCTTCCCCAGAGAATTTTATCAAACATTTAGAGAAGAACTAACACCTCTCCTTCTCAAACTCTTCCAAAATATAGCAGAGGGAGGAACACTCCCAAATCCATTCTACGAGGCCACCATCACTCTGATATCAAAACCAGACAAAGATGTCACAAAGAAAGAAAAGTACAGGCCAATATCTGATGAACATAGATGCAAAAATCCTCAACAAAATACTAGCAAACAGAATCCAACAGCACATTAAAAGAATCATACACTATGATCAAGTGGGGTTTATCCCAGGAATGCAAGGATTCTTCAATATAGGCAAATCAATCAACGTGATATACCATATTAACAAACTGAAGGACAAAAACCATATGATCATCTCAATAGATGCAGAGAAAGCTTTCGACAAAGTTCAACACCCATTTATGATAAAAACCCTCCAGAAAGTAGGCATAGAGGGAACTTTCCTCAACATAATAAAGGCCATGTATGACAAACCCACAACCAACATCATTCTCCATGGTGAAAAACTGAAACCATTTCCACTAAGATCAGGAACAAGACAAGGTTGCCCACTCTCACCACTATTGTTCAACATAGTTTTGGAAGTTTTAGCCACAGCAGTCAGAGAAGAAAAAGAACTAAAAAGAATCCAAATCGGAAAAGAAGTAAAGCTGTCACTGTTTGCAGATGACATGATACTATACATAGAGAATCCTAAAGATGCTACCAGAAAACGACTAGAGCTAATCAATGAATTTGGCAAAGTAGCAGGAAACAAAATTAATGCACAGAAATCTCTTGCATTTGTATGTACTAGTGATGAAAAACCTGAAAGAGAAATTAAGGAAACACTCCCATTTTACCATTGCAACAAAAAGAATAAAATATCTAGGAATAAACCTACCTAAGGAGACAAAAGACCTGTATGCAGAAAATTATAAGACACTGATGAAAGAAATTAAAGATGATACAGATAGATGGAGAAATATACCATGCCCTTGGATTGGAAGAATTAACATTGTGAAAATGACTCTACTACCCAAAGCAATCTACAGATTCAGTGCAATCCCTATCAAACTACCAGTGCGTTTTTCACAGAACTAGAACAAAAAATTTCACCATTTGTATGGAAACACAGAAGTCCCCGAATAAACAAAGCAATCTTGAGAAAGAAAAATGTAGCTGGAGGAATCAGGCTCCCTGACTTCAGACTATACTACAAAGCTACAGTAATCAAGACAGTATGGTACTGGCACAGAAACAGAAATATAGACGAATGGAGCAGGATAGAAAGCCCAGAGATATACCCACATACATATGGTCACCTTATCTTTGATAAAGGAGGTAAGAATATACAGTGGAGAAAAGACAGCCTCTTCAATAAGTGGTGCTGGGAAAACTGGACAGCTACATGTAAAAGAATGAAATTAGAACAATCCCTAACACCATACAAAAAAATAAATTCAAAATGAATTAAAGACCTAAATGTAAGGCCAGACACCATCAAACTCTTAGAGGAAAACATAGGCAGAACACTCTATGACATAAATCACAGCAAGATCCTTTTTGACCCATCTCCTAGAGAAATGGAAATAAAAACAAAAATTAAACAATGGGACCTAATGAAACTTAAAAGCTTTTGCGCAGCAAAGGAAACCATAAACAAGATGAAAAGACAACCCTCAGAATGGGAGAAAATATTTGCAAATGAAGCAAATGACAAAGGATTAATTTCCAAAACATACAAGCAACTCATGCAGCTCAATATCAAAAAAACCAACAACCCAATCCAAAAATGGGCAGAAGACCTAAATAGACATTTCTCCAAAGAACATATACAGATTGCCAACAAACACATGAAAGAATGCTCAAAATCATTAATCATTAGAGAAATGCAAATCAAAACTACAATGAGATATCATCTCACACCGATCAGAATGGCCATCATCAAAAAATCTACAAACAATAAATGCTGGAGAGGGTGTGGAGAAAAGGGAGCCCTCCTACACTGTTGGTGCGAATGTAAATTGATACAGCCACTATGGAGAACAGTATGGACGTTCTTTAAAAAAACTACAAATAGAACTACCATATGACCCAGCAATCCCACTACTGGGCATATACCCTGAGAAAACCATAATTCAAAAAGAGTCATGTACCAAAATGTTTATTGCAGCTCTATATACAATAACCAGGACACAGAAGCAACCGAAGTATCCATCAACAGGTGAATGGATAAAGAAGATGTGGCACGTATATACAATGGAATATTACTCAGCCATAAAAAGGAACGAAACTGAGTTATTTGCAGTGAGGTGGATGGACCTAGAGACTGTCATACAGAGTGAAGTGAGTCAGAAAGAGAGTGAAGTAAGTCAGAAAGAGAAAAACAAATACTGTATGCTAACACATATATATGGAATCTAAAAAGAAAAAAAAAAAGGTCATGAAAAACCTAGGGGCAAGATGGGAATAAAGATGCAGACTTACTAGAGAATGGACTTGCAGATATGGGGAGGGGGAAGGGTAAGCTGGGACAAAGTGAGAGAGTGGCATGGACATACATACACTACCAAACGTGAAATAGATAGCTAGTGGGAAGCAGCTGCATAGCACAGGGAGATCACCTCTGTGCTTTGTGACCACCTAGAGGCGTGGGATATGGAGGGTGGGAGGAGGGAGATGCAAGAGGGAAGAGATATGGGGACATATGTATATGTATAACTGATTCACTTTGTTATAAAGCAGAAACTAACACACCATTGTAAAGCAATTATACTCCAATAAAGATGTTAAAAAAAAATTGTCCTATCCTAAGCAATAAATAAATAAAATAGTCCTATATCAGAAGTCCCACCTGCCAGTCGCAAAATATGAACCACACGTATTTTGTCATAATACCCACTTCCCAGCTCAGAGCCAATGATGCTATATAAAATTTTAAGTTCCAAATTCTTAAAATTAATTTACTGCCAAACCAGAGAGGACATATCTTGTGACTCACTGAAGAGAAGAATTACAAAGTTTTTGGGTTGGCTTCATTCAGCTGGGTTGATAGATATGGGGCAGAGGAATAAAAGCAAGGAAGCGGAGTTATAGAAGATGAAAATCTACTTTTATAGAAAATTAGTCAGGACATGGTTGGGGGGTGGCAGAAGACCTCATAATGTGCAGGATGACCTAACGGAGTGGGCCAGGTCTGGGAGTGGGGGTGGAGGGGGGTACAGTCAAAGACCTAGGCAGTAGAACAAAAAGGTTGTTAGGAGCATGGTGGCCAATTTGTGAGGACCCTCTGTGAGGTCATCATGTCCTCGGACCAAAAGCCAATGGAAATAGCTAAGTTATGAAGGCTGCCTGGAGGCAAGAAGGCCAATGCCACAATAAAAGGGGCTGAGGAAAGACATAGCAATGATGACAGGGAGATGTTGAGAGGGACCGTTTAGTATCTCAAAACCAGACACGATTTGAAGAAATTCAAATTTTCTTTGAATTTTTTGTGTTTAATGGAACTCCATCTTTCTCACCAGGGAGGCACCTCACTCACAAGACTCTTTCCTCTTCCTGCTGTCATGGCTGCCCACCCCACCTCCTATACCTGGAGTGACATCCACGGTCACTCATGAGATGCAGCATCTTTCTGTCTGTGTATATAGTTTTTGTACCATCCTAATAGAAAACCAGATTTTTCTATGGATGAAGCCAACAGGATGATAATAGACTTTTACTCCTCAAGAGCCTTGCAATAGGTTCCATTTAACTCCTGAAATCTTCTCATCCCTTCACTCTTGCTGGAACTGTTTTAAATCTATTTTCAATCACTGTGGGAGAGCAATCAGTAGCCTTAGCTACTCCTCACTTGAACCTTCACAGATGAATCAAACTGGCAAATGAGGAGGAGGATTTAGCAATGTGAACATCTGCTTCTTACCAACTCCACTCTCTATAGTATATATCCTCAATCCAGCAGTGAGAATCTATACTTTAGACTCCAAAGCAATGCCTAGATTTGCATGTGGCTCATTTAAATGTGCTTATCTGTACAGGAAGGGGTCAGGTTGGGGCTGTTCCCAAAAGCAAGAAGAACCCAGAGGTAAACATTTTGACACTGCAAAACCCTGTCACAGCACCTCCTTTTATCGTTTTTTATTCATGGGATAATGGCAGCAAAACATCAATCCAAGATCTACTAGAAATGGGACAAGATGTTGCATTTTATTTGGTCTTGGATAGATTAAATAAATTTGAATCAGAAAATAGCAGGCAGTTAAAGCATCCCAACAGAGTTTTCCCTTTTTCTAAATAAAAAAGTGCAAAGGGGTTGAATGCTTGAGCTATATGGTGCATTATAGATGTTATTGACCAATAAATCAAAAAGGTAAAAGACATCTAGAAAAGGCAAACATAAGCAATTTGACCAGGTCCAAATGAAATACAGCCAAAAGTGCTGTCAGGAACTGCCTGGATCCCTGCTCAGTCTGCTTGTTCTCCTATTTTCTCTGTCTGTGGGCTCACTACTGCCCACATGCTGACCTCATCCTGGTCCAGGGCAGAGAGCATGTAATAAAGAGCCCTTATAAGGCTCAAGATATATATCAGCAAGGTCATTTTCTTGCCACGGATTTCCTAATTGAATCTTCGGTCCAGACACTGGGTCTGGGCACTGATAACTTCTATCTGACCCGCTGGGCCAGTTTTCTGGCCTTTGTCACTCAACATGACTATGTATGTGTTTCCCAAGCTCCAGCGTTCTTGCTGCTGCTCCTCCAGACTCTGATGTGGCTGGTCTCCTTTGGCCTTTATTTCTTCCTTGCTACTCCGTGTCCCTGCTAAGGTCCTAAACTTGATGAGCTGTCCTGATACATGAACTTCCTGACTTCTGTAGACTTCAATGATGTCAGAGCCCACCTTCTAGACCATTTTCAGGCCCTACTCTACTGCTATCCCAGTCCCTGTACTAATAGCCTAAAGAAAAAGGTTCAGGAGTCACAGGGGGATTATTTACTACTATGGGTTTATGGATATTTGCTAAGAACTAGAGATAGATATAAACATAAATCCATATGGATGTTCTCTACTATATTAGGGGAGAAAATGATTACCCTTAGGCAAATCTGAATAATAATTGAAATAAATTAAGATACAAAGTAGGAAATGGGTTGTAAGCAGTTTGAGGACAAAAAATTAATGAGTATTGAACAGGAGCTGCAATTTTTAAAAAAATTTACTCCGAACAATGAAATATTCCACAAAATAAAGACTTCAATAGTGCTTTGCAAAAAAAAACAAGACTAAATTGAGTAAATATATAAATGCAAGATACAAATCTTTGGGGCAATGACTCTAGAATAAAATCCATTTAAAGGATACACAACAGCTTCCCCTGTGGCAGTATGGCAAGTCACAGCTGGGATCATCGGAAGCTATGGTTGTTCCTTCTCTAACCGGCCACTCAATCCCACTGTCTTAAGGCCACTGATGGTTAAGAGGTTTGATTCTGTTGCACCTCATCACTGACCTCATACCCTTTTTCTTTCTATTTTCAGTCTCCACTGGGTCCTCCCAGGAACTCAGGGCTTAGAGGAATGGGCAGCTATTACTCATTAATAAACTTGAAGCCAAGGACCCAACAGCTCAGAAGTTTTTGCCAGACTGATGGAAATCCTGTTTCTGTCACAAGCTGACATAAGGGTGAGATTATGTAGCTATGCTCAAAAAGCTATCAGGAGGGGCTTTCCTGGTGGCACAGTGGTTAAGAATCCGCCTGTCAATGCAGGGGACATGGGTTCGAGCCCTGGTCCAGGAAAATCCCACATGCTGTGGAGCAACAAAGCCCGTGCGCCACAACTACTGAGCCTGCATGCCACAGCTACTGAAGCCCGTGTGCCTACAGCCCATGCTCCACAACAAGAGAAGCCGCCGCAATGAGCAGCCCACTCACCACAACAAAGAGTAGCCCCTGCTCGCCGCAACTAGAGAAAGCCCGTGCACAGCAACAAAGACCCAACACAGCCAAAATAAATAAATAGATAAATTTATTTAAAAAAAAAAACGCTATCAGGAGATCTGGAAGCTGCATCAGAATATGCTTCCTGTCATCAGTAAACTCTTCCAGGCTGGAAACTCTAAACATTATCAAAAGTCCTAATGATAACCATGGTCATCTAGAGGTGGGTATGCACTGGAAGTTGTGTTCTTGAACCTGACCCTGGGAAAACACCTACATTCAAGTGGTTATAAAATACTTTGTAAATTGACTAATGCAACAGACTTAAAAAAAAAAAAATGTGAGAAAGCAAACACAAAAATATTTGCCAGCTTTCAGGAGAGAAACCCTAAAAACAACAAATGACTTAACACCTCTAACTCAGACTTGAAAAGAGTCTCTGATGTAGACTGTCCATGCTTTAAAAAAAAAGGCACTGGAGTTTTTGTTAATAGAAAAGTGGAAAAATGAGATGACAGACAGAAGGTGATGTTGAGAGTTGATCACATACCAAACCAACTATGAATGGTAAGAGGAGAGAAGCATCAGCCTGAGGACCAGCTACAGTAATCAGGCTAATTCAGAGCTCTGCTCACTGTTATCCAGAGAACATTTTACATAGTGATAGTTTTTTATGGCTGGGGTCCACTACTAGCTAACCTGTTAAATTTTTAAATAAAAATTTTTTTTTTTCGTAACAACAATCCCTTTGAAAATCTGAATTCTTGGACTTCTCCCTGGAGGAGGAAAATGCAGATAAAGTACACATTTTACAAACAAATTGTAGAGGATTTGTGAGCCAATGTCCAACTCATGAATCCACAAATCATATGTTTAAAAACCCCTGCATTAGACTAATTTTTTTAAGATGGATATAAAGGAAATAATCTGTTCATGAACACTTCAAAGGATATAAAGAATAAGGAATGATATCCTAAAATCCACAGTCCAAATTTGCAAAAGGCAGGTAAACTCAAGTGCTATCACACGTCAGATATAATCTTTGAAATGCTCTCAGTGAGTTATCCCATCACAGCAACACCACTAAGAGAACCACCCTAGGTTACTATGTGTTACTATTTTTTTTAGCCTCTCCATCTCTTCTTTACCCTCTTATGTATTCCTCTGTCTCCTCTTTGTTGTTTCTCTCCCTTGTTCTCCACCAGCCAATTTCTGTCACTTTTTTTTTCAGTGGCTCTACTCCTGCCCTAGGAAGTATAAGCCAGAAACACATTTCTCTACAGCTTCAGGAACCTAAATACACCAAACAACCAACAAGTTAAGTTCCTTGAAAAGTTTCCTCAATGTCACAAACAATGCTTATTAAACTTTAAATTGCAAGACAAGGTCACCCCCCCAAAAAATATAGGAATGAGTCTGAACTACTTGATGCCGAAGCAAGTCATTCATTCAGCAGACAATTGCAGAGCTTTCTGACACAGTTTCACTAGATCAGCCACGAATTGAGAATGGATAACTGCTATATGACGATCTGAAAAACGGCAATCAGAAAGAGAAGTGATCGGAAGGCCAGACAGCAGAGAGAGTAATCAGAGACTAGATGGCTTTCTGGAACAAACACATCATTTGGATCATGTTTAAAACAGCAGAAGACTCTGAAAATAGCAGCAGCCAAGATCTGAAGGACAGTGGTTTAATATATACACAGTATGCAGCAGACATTTGTCACACATCCGTCTTCCCATATCCAACACTTCTGGCTGGTGACCATAGTCAACAGGATCATCTTCTGTCACAAAGGACTAATGCAGATTTTACAAAGCACTATTAGATTTGTCAAGTAGTTTTGAAAGGGCAATGAAAAGTATTGGCTATTATTATGATTATGCACAAAAACAAAAAGAATGCATCTGAATAAGGTTTTGTTAGGTAGTTGGTGAGGCATGGTAAAGCACAGAAAAGAGGAAAAAATGAAGTAAGCAAGCTGGACCCAGTTCATGTCACTTTCCTGAGTGACTCAGGCTTCGAAATAAACAAAGAAACATTGTGAGCACTTACTGAATGCAAGGCAGTGTTCCATGCTGTAAGCCAGTGATTTTCAAATCTAACTGTCCATAAAAATTATCTGGGTGAGCTTTCGAAAATCAGATTCTAGCGACTCTCCTTAAAATTTCTACATCAGAATCTCTGAGCTGGGGCCCTATACTCTGAGTTTTTAAAGGGCACCTCAGGTGATTCAGATACAGCTGGTTTTGAAACTGCTGCTACTTGACAGTATAATTTTTGAGAAAATGTCTAAGTGTAGATAAAATGTGAAAGTATCAAATGTTACACAACAGTACAGCAATGCAAGGGATATCTCAATGCAATAGATAATAACGTCCATTTTTCTTTGTCCTTTGACCAAGCCCTGAGAAATGAAGGTTATGATACAAAGATTGGCCTGGACAAAAATAAAACTCTCCAGTTTACTAAATTATTTCAGGTTCAAATCAAAATTTATGTGGTTATAAAAGGCAAACACTGTGTGAGGAAAAGATTCAAGTAAATAAAAAGATTTATCTGTAGCCAAAATGACTTCTACCATAATTATAAACATGTAAATCATTCCCCAAACTAACAGCACAGAGCTAATGATTAAGCAACATTTATAATAATAATGAAAGCACATTTGAAGAACATGTTAACATCTTTCAAATTTTAACAGCCCCTAAAAAATAATTTTTATTTTAATTTGTCTAACTAAATTGACTACATTTGCTCGCCACTAATCTAAAAATCTGACTACAAATTACAAAGACATCACTGTATGAAAATAAAAGAGAAGAAGAAATATAAAAGCATAAAATTTACAACAAATTAACTAAGTTCTTGATAAATTACATAGGTTTCACGGTCAAAACCCTAGTTCTGGTCATGTCTTCTGTCTTTGTCCTGAACATGCTTTGGGTAGCCTTCAGGTGTGAGGCAGGCCCTGCTTACCAACCAGCAGGTCCCTAGAGTCATCTGCAAACAAGCCTTGACTTTTGAGTACTGGCTGCCCTAGAATTCCCAGGACCCCTGTTCGAACACCCTGCCTCTTTACCTTGGACCTCTAAAGGTAACTATTTCTCTGGACTATGATTTGTTGATGCTGTACCCTCTTTCTTGCCCACAGCCCTTGTTGACCTTTAATCAACATGAATTTCACAATATGAACAGTATTTCTAACAAGAATTTCATTTGCACTAGAAATGTTGTACCTAATGGCATCTTATCACACCAAATAAATTATTTTGAAATATTAATAAAATAATCATTGACTATTTTTGCCACCTTAGCTCATCATTGGGCTAGTTACCTTCAGAAACACAAAAGAATTTGAAGGTATATCATCCGTTCTTTGTAAATTTAAAATATAAAAATACCACATTTATGCACAAGAAACCATGAGAAGCAGTGTAAAACAACGTAGAACAAGGGTAAAAGTTGTGTGTGCCCTCCAAATATTGGAGAATTTTTTTAAAAAAGAAGAAAAAGTAGAAGCTGCATATAAACTAATAGAAAGAACACTGTACATGGAGTTTTTGAAAATTAAGTCCTAACCTTACTCTGCTCCCCAAATAAATAGGAGACCATACCCAAACTGCTCTGTGTCTCAGAGACCCTGTTTGTTAAAAGAGAGATTGAATTAAATCAGTGTTCTTGACTGAAGGAGGGGAGATGAGAACCACCATGAAGAATTTCCAAACTCACACCATCCATCTTATTGTCTAGAAAATTCAGACATCACCTGTCCTATACCTTCACATGAAAGCATAGCAGAATATGGGATAGATGGGAAAACTTCATCTGAAAAATCACCCCATGTAATTCTGTCATCCCTCCCTTCCTTCCATGGCCACTGAACTGATAGTCTCCAAGAACTTTTCTATTTCTCACATTCTCTGTTCTCAGAAAAACCAGCCCCATATTGGAAAATCTTGATCTGTACTCTTGGTATATAAGAAGACATTAAATAGGCAGAGGCAGTGATTCTCAAGTCTTTGTGGACATAAAAATTAAATTTAGTGAGTATTATTAAGCACCTACTTTGCACCAAGGCAGTCCTAGGGAATCAGTGGTAAGCAAATAAACACAAATGCACATGACTCAAAGCCAAAGTCCCTGATCCCACGAAACTTGCCTTCTCTAGCTCTGTCCCAAGAGATTCCCATTCAGGAGATCTTAGGTGTAGACCAGAAAGCAGCATTTGAAGATGTAGCCCAGGCAATCCTGATATAGATGATCCAAGGACCACACTGAGGAACATTAGATTAAGGAATCATGTTGTCAGGTTGCTGGAACTCAAAACTTGTATAAATTCAGTGGGCTCTCTTTCAGAATATTCTGAGTCCACGCACAATAACTTAACTGTACAGAGTGACTGTGGAACACATGAGTGTATCTGACTGAGCTCATTAAACATGTCCTCATTTCAACCTCCCCTCAATTGAGTCCCCACAATACCCATGTCAGCACTGCCAGACACCAGAGGAAGCATGACAGAGAGAAGTCAGGATGGAGAGATAATCATCGCAACTGCTGTTAAATATCTTACTTTTACCAACTTTGCAAACACACATGCCTGTGAAACACATTGCTAGGGTTCTCTCCTGAGATGTGGAAGGGACCCTGTTGAATGAAAGGCCCTGGAACTTAAACTCCATTGGCCTCACTGTAAACCTCCTCTGGATGGGGTCAGGAGTGGTGGCCAACATTGTAAAGACAGAGGCAAACATGAACACGTGTGAAGGAGATCGTGTGGAATCCAAGCTTGATGATAGCTCCATTTTAGGAGTTTAATAAATATTTTTGATAGCTTATCATTAAAACCTGTTTGATGTTACCCGACAGTAGTGGCTCATAAGGAAGGAGGAAATAAGGATTGTTTTAGATTGTTTTTTGTAAGTGGGATGTATGTGTTTTAGTTTGAAAACTCATATCCAATACTATTGTTTTTTTAAATATAAACTACAGAAGATTAGATTGACAAAATCTTCTTGACACAGACTATAGAGAGAGAAAGCATTATAGAAGTTATGGAGTTGAAAGACATAAATTTCTTTAAGGTTCAAGAAGGTGTGGATGAGGGACAGGTAGGATGGAGAGAGAGAAGAGCTTGATTTAATCTCTGTTCCAGTTCCCTGCCTTTGTCTTTCCCAGATCCTACAGGCAAATGAGCGGATGGGATCCAGATGGGAGACAGGACTTTCACAAGACCCAGCCTCCCCTTGGTGACAGGAAGATTGAAGTCAGGGTCTAAGGGATTTCGATGCTATGCTGGAGAGGTTAGATTGATCCTAGAGCCCATCGGGCTGACTGTGATCAGCTTGGGGTTTGGCAAGACAGCTCTGGTCATGGAGGGGAGGTTGGACTGGCACAAGGAAGGTCAAGTTGAGCCTACAGAAGAGTCAGGAGTCTGTGGCACTGGTCCATGCGACAGATGGTGAGGCACGATCAACGGCAGTGGCAGTGATGATGAAGATCACAGGACCTGGAGCTGCAAGGAGGGAGGGGAGTGCCAGTACCATTCCCCTCTGGCCCCAGCTCCAGCACCCCAGGAAAGCACTCGGTCACTATTCTCCTACCACCTTCCTGAGATTATCACTTCTCACCAGTCCTCAGGGGCCATGGTTCTACTCCAGCTTTATACCCACACCTGCGTAACAAGTTCTGTTCAGCTTAGAGAGAAGACTGAGAACATAAAGGACTCTACAACAGGGGTAGGGCCAAACTGGGGACCTTCCAGTGCCCAGCTACTTCGTTACCTACACTATGACCAATACTGTGTGCCAAACAGATCGCATCTTCCAGGATTGAATTATTCTATGTTGTAACAATATAAAACAGTCTAAGCAACGCCAAACTTTAATGCCAGCTTGTCTGGATTTCTTCCTCCATCTCAGACTCCCCCAGGCAATTTCCTTTTAAGTTAGACAAGCTTCAGAACCCTCCTTAATGTGCCTACCTTTTAGAGAATTGCCTCCTCCACCCAGTGGATTTCCAAGGGAGACTAAGCCGCTTGGTTCAGAGCCATCCCACTCCATGTCAAGAGCTAAGAAGACCCATCTAGATCAGCAGGGATCCGGAGCCAGCTGGGGCATCCTCTGGAGGACACAGGTTAGTCCTTATCTCTTATACCCAAACCGGTTTTCTTCCAACTACAGCAAGCTTCTCCCTTACACAATGGAGCAAGGTAAGATAGGGAATGGTTAGCACTCAAGACAGACTGAACTTAGGCTATGTGGGACCCCAGACAACTTACTGAACCTCTCTGTGCCTCACATCCTCATCTAGGTAATAGGAATAATCAGTTACCTACCTTATAGGACTATTATGGGAATAAAATATGTTCAGTATCAGTACATGTAGGTATGCTATAAATATAAATTATATCAAATATAATGACAATATTATCATTATTAAAATTTAATTGAAGCAGTCATGAGTATATGAGCCCCGAATGGCCTATTTTCACTGAATTTCTGGTAAAAATAAATAAATAAACAATTGAAAAATCCTAAATGGGTTTTTAGGGTAGTATAACATGACAACAATATTTCCATAATTTTAAGGTTGGTGCCTGAATGTATGCACTTCCTCTGCCTTTTCAGATAAACTTCTCTGGTTTCTCCTCAAATACTTTTAGATGCAAGCTTCCCCAAGACTTTTATGAAGCAGGCAGATACAAAATACATATAAGGATCCCTACTGGAAAGTTGCTTCAACAAATACTCCATGCCTTGCTGCTCATGGTATTTTCCTGGATTTTACTGTATTAGATTCTAATATGCTCTTGTACTTGAACCTGGCCCAATATAACCACCGATCTCTACTACATAACCATATCCTTCTTTCCCTTTTCCCCCAGCCCTCTCAGAATACAGTTAACAGAGTCTCCAAATTGTAATTATGGTCCTTATTTTTGAATTTCTGAATTCTTATTTTAGAACAGTGGTTTTCAAACCTGGATGCATGTTGGAATCACGTGAAGAACTTTACAAGGTACATATGCCTGGGTCCCACCCCCAGAGAGTGTAAGTTACCCGGCCTGGGCTACAGCCTGAATATTGGGATTTTTTTTTTAAAACCTTTCCAGATGACTCTGAAGTGCAGCCAAGGTTCATCAACTCTGATAGAGGGATTTCGTGTGGCCACAGAGATTTGAAGGCTGGGATCGAAGATCCCCTCCTCTGGGAGGCCTCCTAGAGTTCCCCAAAGGCATGCTGTCCACATCTCCCTCTATTCCCTAAAAGCACCTCCTTTATAGCACCTCTCATGCTGATTTGCACTGATTTGCTTTTATGTTCCCCCTTAATTCTTCACTGTGAGCCCCTGAAAGCAGGGAGCATTTTTCTGTCATTCCCAGCACCTCACAGAAGCTGGTGCATCACAGGAACTCCGTGAACATTTGTCACCTCAGACTGAAAGGGTTTATCCCTTCTACTTCCGTGACCAAAGTAACCAGGCGAGAGCAACTCTTTCCAGAAAGCCAGGAATGTGATGCTGCCCAGAGCACTTGAAGGATCCCCCAAGGCACCCCCCACTGAACCTGCCCCTCGGCAATAAGTCAGAGACATGTGTGCATGGCTCCGCAGCTGAGTTTATAACTTGCAAAGTGTTCTTTCCTCAAGTGTGAATATAATTAAAGCCTCTGCATATTACCGCTTCCATTGTCCCCGATGCTGGTCCCTGCTCACTGTTCAGATAAGACAAGACTGCTGAATGTGAATACGTCTGAAGTTAAAGCAGGGAGGAGATACCGAAAAGGGCTGATTGGAAAGTCCTTATCAACTAAAGAGAGTTCTGAGATATGCAGAGCATGAGGACTACACACAATTCTTAGTCCAAAGTCAAGAAGTGGAACTGCTGTTGCTACAAACGCTGCAGACTTCTCTCCACTGACACAGAAGAGTCCCCCTAACCCCAGGGGGAATAATACTCTACAGAAAGGCGCCCTCTGGAGTTGTATGTCTCAGCAGCCCCAAATTGCCTGTGATTGGAAGACTCCGAATACCTGTAATACAAGGCTACTTTCATTGTAAATAGGCTTCAAAACCATCAGAATCACTTACGGTAATGATTACTACTTTCACACCATAGTCCTGGCTCTTACTCCCAGACCTCACCTCTCCATTCAGACAATATTGTCAATTTCTGAGAACCTCTAGCTCTGAAGTCCTGTTCCAAGCTCCCCTCTCCTCTCAGCCCCAAGCTCTAACCTAGCACCACCGACATTGTTAAAACCACTGGAAATTTTGGTTTGGAGTTCTATATTGTAAATATCGATTGCTGTCTTCATTCTTTTGGGTTGTTGTTACCTTGCTGTGATGACCTAAGGTTTGAGCCTCAGCCCTCATCCCATTGCTGCCATGAGAGAGGATGGCTCAGTCTTTAATGCACCCATCCATGCTTAGGACAAACTATCATTACTCCCATTGTTCAAAGGCTCTTCTCAAGTCAATATGGTGTAGCGATAGAGGTTACTGACTTTGGCACTGAATGGTCTGGGTTCCAAATTCAGATTCACTACTTATAAGCATTGACACCTTTGGCAAGTAGTCATGCTTCAATATTCTCACCTATAATATGTGGGTGATAGTAATAGTATCCACCTCATAAGATTGTTATGAGGATTAGCTATTGACTTTGTAGACCAGTGCCTAACATGGATATATCAGTATTATTCCTAGACCTGAGTTTTGGGGTGGGATTGACTTAGCCAGAATTATACTCATAGCACAGGTGAGCATCTGGTCACCCCTCTTTAGCTCCGAAGATGGGTAAAGTCCTTCCCCATCTCTTTTCTTTTCCAGAATGCCAAGTTCCCCCCCCCTTGTTGATTAAATATAGTTAAAATTGAGATATTATCTTTCTTTCTATTGTAAAAATGGTATCCCTCTGTGGACCTAGGACTGTGAAAATTTTCTCTTCCATCAGATTTCTAGTTCACCCTCTCAGCTTCCATTATTTTTTCATTGGCTACTTTCTTCAGTAACAACCTGCCCACGTCTACTCCAGCCACAAGTTCTCAGCTCCTACCACAATCAGGAAATCATTATTTCCCTTTATAACATTTTATTCATGCTTTTGAAATAGAAAACTGACTTTGAAAAAACCATCATTACCATACTTTCGAAAACCATAATTCAAAAAGAGTCATGTACCACAATGTTCATTACAGCACTATTTACAGTAGCCAGGACATGGAAGCAACCTTACTGTCCATCGACAGATAAATGGATAAAGAAGATGTGGCACATATATACAATGGAATATTATTCAGCCATAAAAAGAAACAAAACTGAGTTATTTGTAGTGAGGTGGATGGACCTAGAGTCTGTCATACAGAGTGAACTAAGTCAGAAAGAGAAAAACAAATACCGTACACTAATACATATATATGGAATCTAAAGGGAGGGATGGTTCTGATGAACCTAGGGGCAGGAAAGGAATTAAGATGCAGATGTAGAGAATGGACTTGAGGACATGGGGAGGGGGAAGGGTAAGCTGGGATGAAGTGAGAGAGTAGCACTGACATGTACACATTACCAAGTGTGAAATAGCTAGTGGGAAGCAGCTGCATAGCACAGGGAGAGCAGCTCAGTGCTTTGTGACTACCTAGTGGGGTAGGATGGCGGCGGGAGGGAGATGCAAGAGGGAGGGGATATGGGGATATATGTATGCATGTAGCTGATTCACTTTGTTATAAAGCAGAAACTAACACAACATTGTAAAGCAATTATACTCCAATAAAGATGTTAAAAAAAGGAAATATTAATTAATTAGTTAAAAACCATTACCATACTTTAAAAAAATTCTTGGAACTATACATCTATATTTTCACAGAGGTCCTTCCCACGTTTAAAATCACTTCTTAGGACATGAGAGATTTTCCTAAGTTGGAAATAAAGATAAAGTTTAGGTGAAATACTGAAATAAAGAAACTGGACAGGATACTGCAAGATCAGGACAGGAAAGAGAGGACTGTACTTTAGAGTCCCTCTAAGATATGGCAACAGAAAGGTGGCACAGACTACACTAAGTTAAAAATGTCGATGAATGCTACTTCCAATATCCACTCTGACTCAGATTCTGTGTTTTTCCTGCCTGCGTGTTCTTAGAAGTTATTTCCTGCTTCGTTGTAACTTGAAGTAACTTGTTCCTTTGGGTGGAGAAGATACAAGCTGGAGAAAGCATATTATTTCCAACAGCTCTTCAAAGCAATGAGCTGCCCACAAATGACTTATCAGAAGAGCTTTTAGATCCCAGAATGGCCAAGTTTATGGTCTAAAAAGTGCACCCAAAGAATTTTTTCTCCTTCAGCTTCCTGTCATTTGAAATTTTACCCACTGGTCTCCCCCAAGTGTTTCTCAGTGTTTCTCAGGGTCTCACAATAAGTCGGGCACACATCTCCCAAAGAGCACATCCCTCCCACTGTGCCTTGGTGTCCCACAGCACGATGGGCCACCACGGGGGAATGGCAATCTGGCCATGTGCACCAAAACAGATAACCATGCCCTTTTATTCAGTTCGGAAGTATGTTTATACTTGACCAATACTTGCCCTGGCCCACTCTCCCCAACCTCTACCACTATTTTATAAGGAACTTTTTCCTTTTTCAGTAGACTAGGAGTAATTTTGGACCCTGAATTAATCACCCAGCTTTATCAACAAAGGCTTCCAATGTACCCCCTTATATTTTAGCTAATAGAGCCTTTTTAAGAAGAATGGGATTTGGGTAGGTAGTAAAAAAAGGTTAGTGATTTTGAGGGGAGAGGGAGATTGGCAAGAGCCATAGTATAGAACAATTGGAGATTGAGGTCTCATGTCAAACTTGGAACTAAATATCAAAAGATATAAATGTGAAATGTTGAATATTGTTTTGTGTTGAAACAGCACTAAATAGAAATTAGGCAAAGATTCCTTAATTAACAAATGAATCTGGAGAGCTGGATTAACAGACTGGATGCCCTGACTGGATAGTCAAATCTATGAAGTAGGAAAGCTCTTTGAAATCAAGGGACGAAATAGAGTGTGAATACTGTGTAAAATGAGAGTAATTGAAGATAAACTTTAACAGCTGCATTTGTTTCCTAGGGCTCCTATAACACATTACCACAAAATCGACTGTGGTAACACAAATAAACACAAATTTATTTTCTCACAGTCCTGGAGGTCCGAAGGTCAAAATGGGTCTCACTGGGCTAAAATCAAGGTGTGGGTAGGGCTGCATTCTTCCTGGAGGTTCTAGGGAAGAACTCATTTCCTTGTCCTTTCCAGCTTCTAGAGGCTACCAGCATTCTTTGACCTGTGGTCCCTTCCTCTATCTTCAAGGCCAGAAACGGCCAGTTGAGGCTTTGTCACATCCTATCACTCGGACAGCCTCCCTCTTCCACATTTAAGCACCCTTGTGAGTACACTGCACCCACCCAGGTAATTCAGGACAGTTTTCTTAAAGTCAGATCATTAGCAACCGTAATTCCATCTACTAAACTCCTCTTTTCCATATAAGGTAACATATTCATAGGATCCGGGAATTAGGACGTGGATGTCTTTGGAGGGCCATTATTCTGTCTACCACAAGAACCCTTTTAAAAAGCATTAAGAGAATGACGATCAGTGAGAGAAGAAAACCCATATGTGGAGCGCGTGGAAATCGGAACCCACAAGTGTAGCTCAAGATTTAAATTAGGTATTACAAATTAAAATGAGTTTAGGGACTAGGTCTCCAGAGGAACTGTATTAGACCACACTTTGTGTTCTAACTCAGGATCATTTGCAATGTTCCCCACTGAAGAATTGGAACAAGATTCTTGAACGGAGACTAGTAATCCACTCATCACTCAAGGAAAAATTCAGGCACTGCTGTTCCATGAAGCTCTCCCTACCCCATGGGCAGAATTAACTTCTCTTTCTTGGATCACTGTCCCTTGTGCTTTCCTTTCCAGCAGCACTTATCATTCTGTAATGTAATTTCCTGTTTTCGTGCCCGTCTCCCTGCTGGATGATGAGGTCCTTTTGAGGACAGGGACTGTGACTTAAACATCTTTGTATTCTAAGCACCCAGCAAGTGGCTAGCATGAGGAAGGCATTCAACGTGTAAACTGAATGAAAACCTGTGGGATGAATTGAGAGGATTCTGAACTACCTCCAGTCTTAGGGGAAGGTGAGTGACTGGTATCTGGGGATTGGAAACTAGATGATAGCTTTAAAAGTAAGAGTAATGCACACTGAATCTTTAAGTCCTGAGGGTGCGTCTGAGAGAGGGAGACAGGAAACTGATAGGAATTAAGAAATGAAGACATATTCCTCTGATAGACTGCAGAGTGAAAAAGCAAGGTCAAAACTCAGACAAGAAAATTTACCTGCGGTGACTTTATTATACATTCTGGACTACGCTTAGCATACAAATGAACGTTGAAAAAAATAACCCAAACACCAAAACGACAGCTCCAGGAAGAGCAGTAGGATATTACATAATTTTTAAGCAGTCAGAACTTTTGGTGAATTGATGTTATATGTTAAGAAAATGTTCTTTGTACACAATTTTTTTCCATAATTGTTATGGAAAATGTTAACACTAACTACCTAGGAAGATGAGCAAATTTCTGAACTGCTTCCATTCTTTCTGGAAATATAAGGTTGATTTTTTTTTTTTTTTTTTTTTTTTGCAGTACGCGGGCCTCTCACTGCTGTGGCCTCTCCCGTTGCGGAGCACAGGCTCCGCATACTCAGTGGCCATGGCTCACAGGCCTAGCCGCTCCGCGGCATGTGGTATCTTCCCGGACCAGGGCACGAACCCATGACCCCTGCATCGGCAGGCGGACTCTCAACCACTGCACCACCAGGGAAGTCCTATATGGTTGATTTTGAAGTTTCATGAATTCCATGTTGAATTTGGGAGAAAGGAGAAACTAAAACCCTGACCCAGCTCTCTGCAAGAAGAAATAGAGGAGAGGGGTCAAGTTGTCACTAAACCGGGTTTGTCTTGCCCGATGCACAGCGAACAAAAACACTGAGACTCAGATGTTTGAGGCAAAAAGAGGGTTTATTCAAAAGGCAGCCAAGCAAGGAGATGGGAGAAGAAATCTCAAACCCACCTCAGCAAAGGCAAGGGCTCAGAATATTCACAGGATGAGGAATAAAGAAGCAGGGCGGTAAGAGGCATGGGGCCAGTGGGGCCCGTGGAACACCTGGGGGCACGTGGGGCACGTGGGGCAGATGGGGCAAGGTGATTGGGAAAAGGTGCGGGAATGTCGTTCTGCGCAGGTGTAACTAAGATGTGGCTCTCTGCAGGTTGGAAAAGTCACCCAGTGGACACCCTCGCATGCCCAGCTGGAGGGTCAGTGGTCCAATACAGCCTTAACCAGCTCAGCTGCACTAGATTAGATGCAGCTGAGACTCCAAGTTCTTAGAAACAACAGCCAACATCTCTTATAGTTCAGGCTACATGCGGCTTGGAGGACAAGTAAGTCTTAAAATGACCTTGATTAGTAAAAACAGGTGAAATGGATTTGACTAATCATTACAGATGGTTTTAAAGTGAAAAAAAGATGGATTATAACAGAATGCATTTACAAAGTACTTTCCTTCACACCACCCTTCACCAAAATCCTTCTTCTCCTTCCACACCATGGTTATTTTATTTTACATGTCCTAGTCATTAAAAAGAGAAAAACCAAGTTAGGGAGCAATTAAGTACACCTAAAGCTCAACCATGATAAAGACATTTGGGAATACCTTTCTTTCTTAGTAAAGTTTGTTTTAATTTTTGTTAAAGGTAGTTTCATATTTTTAAAATATTTTATTTTTGCCTTCATTGCTGCACACGGGCTTTCTCTAGTTGCAGCAAGCAGGGGCTACTCTTCGTTGTGGTACACGGGCTTCTCATTGCAGTGGCCTCTCGTGGAGCATGGGCTCTAGGCACGCAGGCTTCAGTAGTTGTGGCTCGCGCGCTCCAGAGCTCAGGCTCAGTAGTTCTGGTGCACAGGCTTAGTTGCTCTGCGGCATGTGGGATCTTCCCAGACCAGGGCTCAAACCCGTGTCCCCTGCATTGGCAGGCAGATTCTTAACCACTGCACCACAAGGGAAGTCCCAAGGTAGTTTCATTTCTAATTTTTAATTATGGACCAAAGAAGTTACAGTAGAGAACTAGTAGGTCTCCATTATTTATCTACTACCTAATGAGCAACAACCAATTAGAAAGAGTAAGTTAACAGGGGGACTTGGAAAATCAGGTTGGGTTCCATGAGCATGAGAATAGCATGACGAATAGGGAGGGAAAAAACAGGTGAAGAATAGTGTCCAAGAAACTCCAATATTTTCAGGGCAGGCAAAGAAAGAGGAGTCCATTAAAGTACTTGATAAGGATAAACTGAAGAAGTGAGAGGAAAATTATGAGAACAATGTCTGGGAAACCACAGAGAGGAGTGTTCCAAGCAGCCAGCCAACCATAGCACCAAATACTGCAAAATAAAAAACATACAGTAAATAAGAGGAGATAGGTCTAAATATTTCCATTGAGCATAGCACAAAAGAAGCATTTGTTTCTTGAATATTAGAATTTTCCTCCATAAAGTTTATTTTTTTAGCATAAAACCCTGTCTAATACCCCATCTTCACCCCAAACACATAAATTCAAACACACACACACACACACACACACACACACACACACTCCTGTTGATGCCTCACTAAAAATGACAAATATTCAAATAGGTAAGAGGAAAAAATAATAATGCAGTTTTCATTTTCATAAAGATCAGTGGACCAACTGGCTCCATTGATTTGGAAAGAAAAGCAACTAAAGCATTAAGCCACAAAGCTAAGTTAAGGCATTGTTAACTGACAGCAACCTGGCCATTTTTAGAACTAGACAGAAGGTTTTCCAGCTAATCAAAAGTGAGTTGTCTTCATCAGGTAAATCTCATTAAATCTAAATTATCTCTCAGTATAACTTTCACTAAATTTGAAGACCTAAGGCTACTGATTAGAAGTATTATGCCAAAGGAAAAAAAGAGAATAATAATTCTGAGCAATTAATCATTATTTGTAAAGCATATTATATTCACTACATCATGGGGTAGGAAAGGTAGGTATTATTAGTCCAGTTTCCACAAAAGGAATGGAGCCGAAGGTGGCAACATAATGACAATAACAACACAAACAAGAATCTTAGAGGAAGAGCTCTAAATCACAGTTAGGTTTTCTACACACATAAACAAATCTGAATTGCTGATGAAATTGTATAGATGGACATGCATAAAAACAAACCACTTAGGGAAAACACTAAGTGTTGGGCTAAAGCTGGCTCACACTTGCCAGTCAGAGCCTATTGTGTAGATTTCTTTCCAGCGCTGTGTTCAGTGACATCGTGCTGGTATTCTGAAATCAGGCTTAAGGGGAGTATTTTTCCCAGCTTTATTAAGGTATGACTGACAAATAAAAATTGTATACATTTAAGGTGTACAATGTGATGTTTTGTAGAATTGTAGAATGATTACCACAATCAAGCTAATTAAAATATCCATCACCTCCCATGGTTACCTTTGTGTGTATATGTGTGTGGGGGGTGTGTGTGTGTGTGCGCGTGCGGTGAGAATACTTGAGATGTGAGATCTTCTCTCTCAGCAAATTTCAAGTATAGAATACACTGTTATTAACTATGGTCACCATGCTGTGTGTTAGGTCTCCAGACTTATTTAACTTACAACTAAAACTTTGTACCATTTAACCATCCTAATCCTATATTCTAAATGAACCCACATCTAAAATTCCCTCTGGTTTATTTACCCTCCCTTTGAGAATTTTACAGGTAAACTTTATCATAATGCTATTGTGGAAATAGATGCTGTAGGACCAATTCACTGAGGAACTCAGGCCTCTGGGGTGCTTAATCGCACACACACTATGATTGTCAGGGGTAGTTCCCTTGTTCACAGGCAGTTTGTGTGAAGGGATATATATATATATATATATATATATATATATAAAAAACCACTGACACTATCTGTTCATTATACTCATTGGTTTTTTGCTCCCAAAATTCAGAAGTATCTCAGGGGTATATAGTGCCCAGAAAAAATTGTAACACTAACATGTAAAATTTGCTTGAATTACCCCGAATATATTATTTAACTTTGCTAATTATTTTGCATTCTTTACCTTCATTTGTTCCCAAATGCTTTGCTGTTGCTCATTTTCCCCGCTCTCTTTTAAATTTTCTTTTCTACCATACCTCCACTGCCATGCAATTTGCTTTCCATGCCCCAAACTATCATCTCTGTTTTAAACACTATTAAGATCAGTTTTAATGTATTAAAATATTCATGGAAATAGAAACATAATCTCTTTAATACCAAGTAAGTCCTGTGACAATGGCCAGACTTGGGGAAAACATAATTAAGAAGTCAGCTAGAGGAGTTTCCAAGGAAATTAGTTTTAAATAGATGGAAGTAATTAATCAGTAAAAACAAATACCTGATGGAAGGAGAGAGGTTTCCCTAGTGATTAGAAAAGAACAATTAAGGCGGGATTCGGGATAGTGACCAGTGTGCACCCTGTGTGGTAATCTCTCCTTTCTGGCCTTTGAGGGGCTAAATAGAGTATAAAGCAATCTTCCCATGATTCAGATAAATATGGAGTAAGCATGCTGAATAGAGGACAGCAGGACTGAATTGCCTGTAGAGACTTTCAGTTACAGGAAAACTGTAGGAACTTTAACACTGAGAATGGGTTGCTAGGGGTCTCAGAGCCATGAATAAGCCTCAAACAAACAAGGAAATATTGAGGGTACACTGTTAAACTCAAACACAGGTACAGAGTCAGTGATGGATTAGGTACGTTTTAGAAAAAATAAAATATTAGTAAAATAACTACTAACTTGTGCCAGGTGTGTGTGTTAATTTAAAAACTGGCTTAAGCTACATCATGTTCATGTAAATAAATGTTAATGTGAAGCAAGATTGCTGGTACAAATCCAATTATCCATGCCTCTGAGAAGCCCAACGGTTCAATTTGCCATTCAAATAATAGAGGCGATCAACTTTGGCTGGGAGCAATTTATCTGAACTGCAGCTGTACCCATTCTCTTAGTTATGTTCTTACCATTTTACTTTCTAGCATGCGATATGACATTATGTATCCTTGCCTTTCTACCACACACCCTCTTCAAATGTTAGCTTCTTGAGGGTAGGATTTTACCTACTTTATTCACTGTTATATTTCCAGCACTTGGAATGGGCACTTGCATGAAAAACGTTTTCAATAAATATTAGTTGAATGAATGAGCTGTAGGCATAGTAATAGGATATTAAAAACATTCTTATATATCCCATCTTTTGCAATCCCAAACACTTAAAGCAATGGCACCATTCAACCTCAGCTTCACAATTCCCCATTGCTGCTGCACCTTACCTGTTCTCCATTTCCATCTTGAGTTTACTCATACCCTTTCTCAGACTTACTCTCACGCCAAATTCAAATCGTTTTTTTCTACTACTTCTCTCACAATCAAAAATCATTTGGATAACCTGGAAAGTCATTGGTTGAGGATTACATAGGTAAAATTTCCCTATAATTACAATAAAGAACATCTTCCTAATTCCTGTCTTCCATCAATCAATTTAGAAGTTGTGTGAAATATCAACTAAATGTGAGTATTATGTAAGGTACTGGGGATACAAGGAGAAATGGATATCTGCGTTTATTAAGATCAAAGTAATATGAGCAGCGAGGTTTACCTGACAAAGTAAAGCGCTATAAACTCATATTCTAACAGCAATCTTGAATTCTAACCTTGAAAATTCCTTGCTTTGTGACTTTAAATTCTTTTGCCTTCTTTCTCATGTTTTTCATTTAAGAATTGTATTGTACAATGCTAACTTGCCTCTTCATACCATTTTATATGACTACCAACCGCAAACATTCTGATCATGGAAACAGGATAGTAGACTGATTCATTCTCACCAAACTTCCAATTTACATACCTTTATTGATATAGACTGAATGTGTCTTCACAAAATGCATATGTTGCAACCTATTTCCCCAAAGTGATGGTACTAGGAGGTGGGGCCTTTGGGAGGTGATTAGGACAAGAAGGTGGAATCCTCATGAATGGGATGAGTGCCCTCATAAACACGATCTCAGGAAGCTCCCTTCCCCCTTCTATCATGCGAGGGCACACAGACAGCTATCTATGAACTAGGACAGCGCTCACCAGACACTGAAACTGCCAGCAACTTGATCTTGGACTTTCCAGCCTCCATAACTGTAAGAAACAAATTTCTGTCATTTATAAGCCACCTGGTCTATGGTATTTTTGTTATAACAGTCTGAACAAACTAATACATATAACAATGCAAAAAAAGACAAAATCTGGCATGAATCATACAGATAATATCTGAAATAACAGAGTAATACATCTAATTACAAGTTTCGTAATTTAAAACTACTTCCTGAGGCTTAGGACTCAAAGACTGCCTTAAAAGCACACTAAGCTGTAACTGCTCTGACCTTCTGGGATCTACGTTCTGAACCAGAAAGAGACATATTAGCTTTCCTCCCTTCAGACTCTTGGACTATGTAATGCAGAATATAAAATGCTGATATAAAAGATAAGTGTTGAGAACACGGTAGCCCTGGGTCTAATGACACAAGACAAGAATAGAAGAAATAAAAGGAAAATTAATAGCCTTTTGAGGAGCATCTGACAGACGGGGAAGGAAGAAGGGTGACACAGAATATGTGAAGAAAAGTGACACATACCACCTGACCACTGCACAGAGAACTTGAGAGACACTGCAAAGAGCCCAGGTGAGTTCAGTAGCCTTGAACCCAATGAATGCCTGTTGGGCCTTAGAAACTGGAGTACATTTCAAGTTGATAACTGGGAAAGAATAAATTCAAGAACCAATATGGACAGTGAGAGGGGCTAAAGTATTCCAGAAACACTATTTATTATCAAGCTCCTCTTTTTAAAATTAAGAAAATAGAAAGGGTATCAAATTTGGAAAAGTGCTTAGCACAAAGTACTTATTTCACAAAAATAAGTTTTTATTATAAACTCTCTGATAAGAGAAAAATAAGACAAAAGAAAAAGGCATGTTGTGAAAAAAATAAGTGAACTGAAAAAGGAGCTAGCTTTAATGAGGCAACACCATAAGGTCGTTCAAAAATATAATCATAGAATTAGAATCTACAAAGGGGGCTTCACAGACAGAACAAATCCTACTGAAAAGAAAATTAGTGTATGGAGTACAAACTTGAGAAGTATTTCAAGGATACAGACCAGTATATTTAAGGTACAAATTATAAGATAATGAAGATTATTATTATAAAATTGAGTATGTTATATGAACGTGAAAATGCACGTAATCCCAGAAGGAAAACAAAGCCAAAATTATGGACTTGGTTAAAACCACAATTTATATTAGAAGCAAATGGCCTTAGCTTAAAGAAGATGGGCCTCTGCAAATTGAAAGAGCCTACCCTGTACCAGGTAAATCAAGAAAATGCGTATCAGAGCATAACCTGGTAGAATCTTAGAGAGTTGATGAAAATAATCATGTAAGCATCTAAGCAGGAAAGACACAGTCATCTTCAAAGGAAAAAATAATTTTCAGGTAAACTCAGACTCCTCCACACCCCAACCAGATGAAATAGAATAATTTTTAAACTTTAGATGAGAATAACTGTGAATCAGAATAAGCTGTTTTCATTTGTTTCAGCAAAAGGAAGGCATTCATGAATATGTAAGGATTCAGAGAAATCTTTAAAAAGGATGAATAAAACTGGTATAAAAGAATTCGTAGTGATCATATGGACTTAAATATCAGTCTTACGCATGGGAAAACAACAGATATACATACAAAATAATTGTTAGTAGGGAATATATATATTATTAAAATAATGAGTGAACCTACCAAAATCTCACTTAAGCTAGCCATTATTCGAAACCAGGAAGAAGTAAGAAAAGGACAAATTATTTAACCTGTATGCATAAGGAATATCCAAAATTAATTTATTAATTGTTTTATATTTTGCAAAAAGAAATATTTTTGAGGTTTTAAAAAGTAAAGGCATCCACTAGTAAAATTTAAAACAGGATGTATAAGAAAGCTTAACTTCATATAAATAAGTCAAAAACAAGTTATAAAAATAAATGTTAATAATTTATATGATTAGGAATCAAACTCTCCTTAACTGACTTAAAAATAAATCTCAACTACATTTCCTCTCTTAATTTTGCTTCTTTGTCCAAAATTAATGGGTCATATTTCTGTGGGTCTGTTTTTGGTTTCTCAATTTTTTTCCATTGGTCTATCTTCTACCCCTCCACCAATGTCAGACTGTGTTAATAACCACAGCTGTATAGTAGACCTTAACAATAAGAAGAGTGATTTCTCCTACTTTACCTTCTTTTTCAAAACTGTTTTGGCTATTTTAGGGCCTTTTCCTTACACTATAAATTTTAGAATAAGCTTGTTTATCTCAACAAGAAAACCTACTGAGATTTTGGTAGAAATTGTTAAACCTATGTGTCAATTTAGGAAGAATTTGACACCTTTCTTATGTTCCATCTGAATGCATGCACTTTTAAAGCATCAATTCAAGAAATCATTCATAAAATTCAAAGGTACATAATATAACAAAATGACAGATAATTAATATACTTATAGATGAAACATTCATATAAATCAACACTATTTTTCTCAATATACTAAAAAACACCTGAAATATGACAATCCACAGAAGAAGATTTAAAAACCCAACTCCACTAATAGTCAAAAAAACTCAAATTAAAACTAAACTAAACTAAAATAATAGTTCATACCTACCAAATCGACAAATATTTTAAAGAAAAGTATTCAGGGCTGAGTTATGAAAATGAAGAGAGGCAAGCTCTTAATCACTCTTAATAAGAGTATCATTGGTATAAGTTTTCTACAAAGGAATTTGGGAATATCTACCTGGAATCTTAAAAAAGGTTTGTCCTTTATCCCAGTATTTACATTTATATTTAGAAAACGGTCTTCATAAAAGTAATCAGAAATGCAGTCAACATTTTATATACAAAAAAGTACATCGCGGGCTTCCCTGGTGGCACAGCGGTTGAGAGTCCGCCTGCCGATGCAGGGGACACGGGTTCGTGCCCCAGTCCAGGAGGATCCCACATGCCGCGGAGCGGCTAAGGCCCGTGAACCATGGCCGCTGGGGCTGCGCGTCCGGACCCTGTGCTCCGCAACGGGAGAGGCCACAACAGTGAGAGGCCCGCGTAGCGCAAAAAAAAAAAAAAAAAAAAAAAAGTACATCGCAACATTGATTATAATAATAAAAAGGAGGAAAAACTAAATGTCCATGGATAGAAAATCTTTAAATAAATGATGGTACAGCCATATGATACAGTATTATGCAGCTGTTAATAAATTATGTATTTGAAGAGTTCAGTGGCATGATTATTTACCATATGGTATTGCATTTAAAAAGTTATATACAAATATGTGACTGTAATATGATTCAAAAAATATTTGGAAAGTATATTTGTATATAGAAAAATAAACTTGGGAAATATACAAAAATATTTGTCAATGTCATAAAATTCAAATCATTTTTCTTTTTCTGCGTCTCTCTATGGCTGTCTCTGCAATAAGCATGTATTCATTTTATAATCAGTGAAGTATTTCTTGACAAAGTGTCAAGTAATTTTAGCCATAGGCCTCATTTTCCTAGCTCAGATGATGAGCTGATGTTGCAGTGACCTACTCGTGAAGTCCTTCTGAGGGTGGCTGTGTGGTGGTTGTGTGATTCCCTCAATATGTAGAAATATTTTTCCTCATGAACAGTTTTAGGAATGAACTGCTGACCACAACTGAAAAAAAAGACTAGAATAAATCATAGAAATAGCACTGATATTAAGTTTTTCCAGTGGAGAGTAATGCCCCTTGTTAGGGTACTTGGTGCCTGGATCCTCTGGATCCTCTGTACTGTTTCCAGAATGGAGTTCCTGAACGTTCCCACTGCTGGAGAGGGCTGGAAATAAGGTGAGGCACACACCAAGCCACATGTGCACTCTAATCGGAAACTGAATCATAAATGTCTTAAAGCTCTGGCTGAGAGGGATAGTGGGCTCACGGATTTTTTAAATCATTCACGCGCAAATTATACCAAGAGCAAAACTTGAAGCACATTTCAAAGTATTAAAATTTCAGGGGGGGACCTTGAAGATGGCGGAAGAGTAAGACGCGGAGATCGCCTTCCTCCCCACGGATACACCAGAAATACATCCACACGTGGAACAACTCCTACAGAACTCCTACTGAAGGCTGGCAGAAGACCTCAGACCTCCCAAAAGGCAAGAAACTCCCCACGTAACTGGGTAGGGCAAAAGAAAAAACAGAGACAAAAGAATAAGGACGGCACCTGCACCAGTGGGAGGGAGCTGTGAAGGAGGAAAAGTTTCCACACACTAGGAAGCCCCTCCGCGGGCGGAGACTGCGGGAGGCGGAGGGGGGAGTTTCGGGACCGCGGAGTAGTGCATAGCGACGGGTGCGGAGGGCAAAGCGGGGAGATTCCTGCACAGACGATCGGTGCTGACCGGCACTCACCAACCCGAGAGGCTTGCTGCTCACCCACCGGGGTGGGTGGGGCTGCGAGCTGAGGCTCGGGTTTTGGTTTTGGACGGAGCTCAGGGAGAGGACTGGGGTTGGCGGCTTGAACATAGCCTGAAGGGGTTAGTGCACCACGACTAGCCGGGAGGGAGTTCGGGGAAAAGCCTGCACCTGCCGAAGAGGCAAGAGACTTTTTCTTCCCTCTTTGTTTCCTGGTGCGCGAGGAGAGGGGTTTAAGAGCGCTGCTTAAACGAACTCCAGAGACGGGCGCGAGCCACGGCTAAAAGCGCGAACCCCAGAGACGGGCGCGAGCCGCGGCTGAGGGCGCGAGCCCCCAAGACGGGCGCGAGCCGCGGCTGAAAGCGCAAACCCCAGAGACGGGCGCGAGCCGCGGCTAAAACCGCGGACCCCAGAGACGGGCGGGAGACGCTAAGGCTGCTGCTGCCGCCACCAAGGGGCCTGTGTGCGAGCACAGGTCACTCTCCACACCCCTCTTCCGCGGAGCCTGTGCAGCCCGCCACTGCCAGGTTCCCGGGATCCAGGGACAACTTCCCCGGGAGTACGCACGGCGGGTCTCAGGCTGGTGCAACATCACGCCGGCCTCTGCCGCAACGTCACGCTTCCTCTGCAGCCGCAGGCCCGCCCCGCACGTACTGCCCCTCCTACCCCCATCCCCCAACCCCCGGCCTGAGTGAGCCGGAGGCCCCGAATCAGCGGCTCCTTTAACCCCGTCCTGTCTGAGCGAAAAAACAGACGCCCTCCAGCGACCTACACGCAGAGGCAGGGCCAAATCCAAAGCTGAGCTCCTGTGAGCTGTGAGAACAAAGAAGAGAAAGGGAAATCTCTCCCAGCAGCCACAGAAGCAGCGGATTAAAGCTCCACAATCAACTTGATATACCCTGCATCTGTGGAATACCTGAATAGACAAGGAATGATCCCAAATTGAAGAGGTGGAATTTAGGAGCGAGATCTATGATTTTTTTCCCTTTTCCTCTTTTTGTGAATGTGTACGTGTATGCTTCTGTGTGAGATCTTGTCTGTATACTCTTGCTTCCACCATTTGTCCTAGGGCTCTATCCGCCCATGACTTTTTTTAAAAAATTCTTTTTCTTAATAATTAAGTTTAATTGTGATAACTTTATTATACTTTACCTTCGTTCTTTCTTTCTTTCCTTCCTTCCTTCCCTCCTTTAGACAACGAATCACCCCAAATTGAGGAGGTGGTCTCAGGGAGCAGGATTTATGATTTTTCCCCCTTTACCTCTTTTTGTGAAGGTGTATGTGTATGCTTCTGTGTAAGATTTTCTCTGTATAGCTTTGCTTCCAACATTTGTCCTAAGGTTCTATCCGTCCCTTTTTTTTTTTCTAAATATTTTTTAATTCAATAACTATATTATACTTTATTTTATTTTTACTGTATCATCTTTCTTTCTGTCTTTTTTCCTTCTTTCCCTCCTTCCTTCCTTCCTCCCTCCCTCCCTCCCTCCCTCCTTTCTTTCCTTCTTTGCTTCTTTCTTCCTTCCTTCCTTTCCTCCTTTCCTTCTTTCTTTACTCATACTTCTACTAATTCTCCCTACTTTTTCTCCCTTTTATTCTGAGCTGTGTGGATGAAAGGCTCTTGGTGCTCCAGCCAGGAGTCAGGGCTCTGCCTCTGAGGTAGGAGAGCCAACTTCAGGACACTGGTCAACAAGAGACCTCCCAGCTCCACATAATATTAAACGGTGGAAATATCCCAGAGACCTCCATCTTAACACCAGCACCCAGCTTCACTCAACGACCAGCAAGCCACAGTGCTGGACAACCTATGCCAAACAACTAGCAAAACAGGAACACAACCCCACCCATTAGCAGAGAGGCTGCCTAAAATCATAATAAGGCCACAGACACCCCAAAACACACCACCAGACGTGAACCTGCCCACTAGAGAGACAAGATCCAGCCTCATCCAGCACAACACAGGCACTAGTCCCCTCCACCAGGAAGCCTACACAACCCACTGAAACAACCCTAGCCACTGGAGACAGACATCAAAAACAACGGGAACTACGAAAGTGCAGCCTGCAAAAAGGAGACCCCAAACACAGTAAGATAAGCAAAATGAGAAGACAGAAAAACACACAGCAGATGAAGGAGCAAGATAAAAACCCACCAGACCTAACAAATGAAGAGGAAATAGGCAATCTACCTGAAAAAGAATTCAGAATAATGATAGTAAGGATGATCCGAAATCTTGGAAGTAGAATGGACAAAATGCAAGAAACAGTTAACAAGGACCTACAAGAACTAAAGATGAAACAAGCAACGATGAACAATGCAATAAATGAAATTAAAATCACTCTAGATAGGATCAATAGCAGAATAACTGAGGCAGAAGAACGGATAAGTGACCTGGAAGATAAAGTAGTGGAAATAACTACTGCAGAGCAGAATAAAGAAAAAAGAATGAAAAGAACTGAGGACAGTCTCAGAGACCTCTGGGACAACATGAAACGCACCAACATTCGAATTATAGGGGTTCCAGAAGAAGAAGAAAGAAAGAAAGGGACTGAGAAAATATTTGAAGAGATTATAGTTGAAAACTTCCCTAATATGGGAAAGGAAATAGTTAATCAAGTCCAGGAAGCACAGAGGGTCCCATACAGGATAAATACAAGGAGAAACACGCCAAGACACATATTAATCAAACTGTCAAAAATTAAATACAAAGAAAGCATATTAAAAGCAGCAAGGGAAAAACAACAAATAACACACAAGGGAATCCCCATAAGGTTAACAGCTGATCTCTCAGCAGAAACCCTACAAGCCAGAAGGGAGTGGCAGGACATACTGAAAGTGATGAAGGAGAATAGCCTGCAACCAAGACTACTCTACCCAGCAAGGATCTCACTCACATTTGATGGAGAAATTAAAACCTTTACAGACAAGCAAAAGCTGAGAGAGTTCAGCACCACCAAACCAGCTTTACAACAAATACTAAAGGAACTTCTCTAGACACGAAACACAAGAGAAGGAAATGACCTATAGTAGCGAACCCAAAACAATATATAAAATGGAAATAGGAACATACATATCGATAATTACCTTAAATGTAAATGGACTAAATGCTCCCACCAAGAGACACAGATTGGCTGAATGGATACAAAAACAAGACCCTTATATATGCTGTCTACAAGAGACCCACTTCAGAACTAGAGACACATACAGACTGAAAGTAAGGGGATGGAAAAAGATATTCCATGCAAATGGAAACCAAAAGAAAGCTGGAGTAGCAATTCTCATATCAGACAAAATAGACTTTAAAATAAGGACTATTAAAAGGGACAAAGAAGGACACTACATAATGATCAAGGGATCGATCCAAGAAGAAGATATAACAATTGTAAATATTTATGCACCCAACATAGGAGCACCTCAATACATAAGGCAAATACTAACAACCATAAAAGGGGAGATCAACAGTAACACATTCATAGTAGGGGACTTTAACACCCCACTTTCACCCATGGACAGATCATCCAAAATGAAAATAAATAAGGAAACACAAGCTTTAAATGATACATTAAACAAGATGGACTTAATTGATATTTATAGGACACTCCATCCAAAAACAACAGAATACACATTTTTCTCAAGTGCTCATGGAACATTCTCCAGGATAGATCATATCTTGGGTCACAAATCAAGCCTTGGTAAATTTAAGAAAACTGAAATTGTATCAAGTATCTTTTCCGACCACAACGCCATGAGACTAGATATCAATTACAGGAAAAGATCTTTAAAAAATACAAACACATGGAGGCTAAACAATACACTACTTAATAATGAAGTGATCACTGAAGAAATCAAAGAGGAAATAAAAAAATACCTAGAAACAAATGACAATGGAGACACAACGACCCAAAACCTATGGGATGCAGCAAAAGCAGTTCTAAGGGGGAAGTTTATAGCAATACAAGCCCACCTTAAGAAGCAGGAAACATCTCGAATAAACAACCTAACCTTGCACCTCAAGCAATTAGAGAAAGAAGAACAAAAAAACCCCAAAGCTAGCAGAAGGAAAGAAATCATAAAAATCAGATCAGAAATAAATGAAAAAGAAATGAAGGAAACAATAGCAAAGATCAATAAAACTAAAAGCTGGTTCTTTGAGAAGATAAACAAAATAGATAAACCACTAGCCAGACTCATCAAGAAAAAAAGGGAGAAGACTCAAATCAATAGAATTAGAAATGAAAAAGGAGAAGTAACAACTGACACTGCAGAAATAAAAAAAATCATGAGAGATTACTACAAGCAACTCTATGCCAATAAAATGGACAATCTGGAAGAAATGGACAAATTCTTAGAAATGCACAACCTGCCAAGACTGAATCAGGAAGAAATAGAAAATATGAACAGACCAATCACAAGCACTGAAATTGAAACTGTGATTAAAAACCTTCCAACAAACAAAAGCCCAGGACCAGATGGCTTCACAGGTGAATTCTATCAAACCTTTAGAGAAGAGCTAACACCTATCCTTCTCAAACTCTTCCAAAATATAGCAGAGGGAGGAACACTCCCAAATTCCTTCTACGAAGCCACCATCACCTTGATACCAAAACCAGACAAGGATGTCACAAAGCAAGAAAACTACAGGCCAATATCACTGATGAACATAGATGCAAAAATCCTCAACAAAATACTAGCAAACAGAATCCAACAGCACATTAAAAGGATCATACACCATGATCAAGTGGGGTTTATTCCAGGAATGCAAGGATTCTTCAATATACGCAAATCTATCAATGTGATAAACCATATTAACAAATTGAAGGAGAAAAACCATATGATCATCTCAATAGATGCAGAGAAAGCTTTCGACAAAATTCAACACCCATTTATGATAAAAACCCTCCAGAAAGTAGGCATAGAGGGAACTTTCCTAAACATAATAAAAGCCATATATGACAAGCCCACAGCAAACATCATCCTCAATGGTGAAAAACTGAAAGCATTTCCACTAAGATCAGGAACAAGACAAGGTTGCCCACTCTCACCACTCTTATTCAACATAGTTTTGGAAGTTTTAGCCACAGCAATCAGAGAAGAAAAGGAAATAAAAGGAATCCAAATCGGAAAAGAAGAAGTAAAGCTGTCACTGTTTGCAGATGACATGATACTATACATAGAGAATCCTAAAGATGCTACCAGAAAACTACTAGAGCTAATCAATGAATTTGGTAAAGTAGCAGGATACAAAATTAATGCACAGAAATCTCTGGCATTCCTATATACTAATGATGAAAAATCTGAAAGTGAAATCAAGAAAACACTCCCATTTACCATTGCAACAAAAAGAATAAAATATCTAGGAATAAACCTACCTAAGGATACGAAAGACCTGTATGCAGAAAATTATAAGACACTGATGAAAGAAATTAAAGATGATACAAACAGATGGAGAGATATACCATGTTCTTGGATGGGAAGAATCAATATTGTGAAAATGACTCTACTACCCAAAGCAATCTACAGATTCAATGCAATCCCTATCAAACTACCACTGGCATTTTTCACAGAACTAGAACAAAAAATTTCGCAATTTGTATGGAAACACAAAAGACCCCGAATAGCCAAAGCAATCTTGAGAACGAAAAAAGGAGCTGGAGGAATAAGGCTCCCTGACTTCAGACTATATTACAAAGCAACAGTAATCAAGACAGTATGGTACTGGCACAAAAACAGAAAGATAGATCAGTGGAACAGGATAGAAAGCCCAGAGATAAACCCACGCACATATGGACACCTTATCTTTGATAAAGGAGGCAGGAATGTACAGTGGAGAAAGGACAGCCTCTTCAATAAATGGTGCTGGGAAAACTGGACAGGTACATGTAAAAGTATGAGATTAGATCACTCCCTAACACCATACACAAAAATAAGCTCAAAATGGATTAAAGACCTAAATGTAAGGCCAGAAACTATCAAACTCTTAGAAGAAAACATAGGAAGAACACTCTATGACATAAATCACAGCAAGATCCTTTCTGACCCACCTCCTAGAGTAATGGAAATAAAAACAAAAATAAACAAATGGGACCTAATGAAACTTCAAAGCTTTTGCACAGCAAAGGAAACCATAACCAAGACCAAAAGACAACCCTCAGAATGGGAGAAAACATTTGCAAATGAAGCAACTGACAAAGGATTAATCTCCAAAATTTACAAGCAGCTCATGCAGCTCAATAACAAAAAAACAAACAACCCCATCCAAAAATGGGCAGAAGACCTAAATAGACATCTCTCCAAAGAAGATATACAGAATGCCAACAAACACATGAAAGAATGCTCAACATCATTAATCATTAGAGAAATGCAAATCAAAACTACAATGAGATATCATCTCACACCAGTCAGAATGGCCATCATCAAAAAATCTAGAAACAATAAATGCTGGAGAGGGTGTGGAGAAAAGGGGACACTCTTGCACTGGTGGTGGGAATGTGAATTGGTTCAGCCACTGTGGAGAACAGTATGGAGGTTCCTTAAAAAACTACAAATAGAATTACCATATGACCCAGCAATCCCACTACTTGGCATATACCCTGAGAAAACCAAAATTCAAAAAGAGTCATGTACCAAAATGTTCATTGCAGCTCTATTTACAATAGCCAGGACATGGAAACAACCTAAGCGCCCATCATCGGATGAATGGATAAAGAAGATGTGGCACATATACACAATGGAATATTACTCAGCCTTAAAAAGAAATGAAATTGAGCTATTTGTAATGAGATGGATAGACCTAGAGTCTGTCATACAGAGTGAAGTAAGTCAGAAAGAAAAAGACAAATACCGTATGCTAACACATATATATGGAATTTAAGGGAAAAAAAGGTCATGAAGAACCTAGGGGTAAGATAGGAATAAAGACGCAGACCTACTGGAGAACGGACTTGAGGGTATGGGGAGGGGGAGGGGTGAGTTTTGACAGGGCGAGAGAGAGTCATGGACATATACACACTAACAAACGTAGTAAGGTAGATAGCTGGGGGGAAGCAGCCGCAAGGCACAGGGATATTAGCTCGGTGCTTTGTGACAGCCTGGAAGGGTGGGATGGGGAGAGTGGGAGGGAGGGAGACGCAAGAGGGAAGACATATGGGAACATATGTATATGTATAGCTGATTCACTTTGTTATAAAGCAGAAACTAACACACCATTGTAAAGCAATTATACCCCAATAAAGATGTTAAAAAAAAAAAAAAAAAATTTCAAGCCTCATAAACATCATAACCACACTCAGCAATTACTTAGCAATTGTGGCCTTTGAATGATATGTAACAGGCTGACCATCAGGACCATCAGGACACTTTTGAATGTGAAATGGATATCATTAATAGTTAAGCTGCGACAGTAAGTGTAAACCAGAACTGCTTGGGCAAATTGGGATGTATGATCAACTGCCCTATGGTATGATGACATTTTCATCTAACCACATTCCATGCACGATTCAACATCGTATAGACGTTGGGTCTGGGACTTCTCTGGTGGGGCAGTGGTTAAGAATCCACCTGCCAATGCAGGGGACGCGGGTTCGAGCCCTGGTCCAGGAAGATCCCACATGCCACGGAGCAACTAAGCCTGTGCGCCACAACTACTGAGCCTGCACTCCAGAGCCCGCGTGCCACAACTACTGAATCCCACGTGCGTAGAGCCTGTGCTCCACAACAAGAGAAGCCACTGCAGTGAGAAGCCAGCGCAGCACAACAAAGAGTAGCCCTCGCTCACTGCAACTAGAGAAAGCCCACGCACAGAAACAAAGACCCAACACGAAAGAAAGGAAGGAAGGAAGGAAGGAATAAAGAAAGGAGGAAACAAAGAAAGAAAGAAAAAAAAGAAAGAAAAAAAGAAAGAAAGAAAGAAGCTCGGTCTGTATTAAATTAATAAATAATTACCTACTAGTAAATCTATAGAATTGACAGAAAAGTCCTTAACATAATAACCCAGTACTCCATTACCATATAAACATTACTACTTAAAGTTTTTGTGTTGTTCTGAAGTATTTTAGAGGGAAATGCTATGATTCTGAACTGATAATTTTGGGTCTATGGCACACACAAAGATAGGTCAGCACGTTAAGTGTAAGGCAATATGTAAAGTTATCTATCTAAAAATATATAGCACCCCCTGCATGGCTCCATTTGGATGATTTACCCTTCATGGGCCTTCTCAATTATCATGACCTTTTCCACATTTTCCCCCCAACATTCAATTCTATAGCCAGACCCCGAAATCTGACTCCAAAATATTGCATTTGAATGCCTCCTGACAATAAACACCTATACTCCAAGCCTCTTATTCCCTCAAAACCTATCCTTCTGCCTCACGGAAACCTTCACTGCTTTGAGTATGTTCTTTCCTTTAAGTCATTAGCTCTTGATTTCTCATCCAATCCTGGGCCCTATGGTACATATGCTAGGTGGGGTAACTAATGCTAGCTATTATAACAGACAATTCTAAAATCTCAGCAACTTAATAGAATAAAAGGTTTTGTCTTGCTTACTCAAAGTCAAATGAATGTTGGACAGCTCTCCTTGGCAGAAATTCTAGGATCCAGAGGACTTCTATTCTAAATACATAACCCCTGATACTTCACAGGAGAAAATGGAAAACCAGAGTTTTGCTGGAGATATTTTTAAGGGCCAGGTCAAAAGTAAATTATACCACCCATATTTCACTGACCAAAACTGAGTTATATGACCCTTACCTTGTTTCAAGTGAGGCTGAGAAATGTAGGCTTCCTGTGTGTCCAGGAAGAGGAAATGAGATTGGTGAGTATGTAGCCAAGTCTCTGTCATTGTATAACTTTAACTTTCAATATAGTTAACCCTCTCAGCAGGTATCCTTCTCCTACAACTATTCAGAACATATATTTTGGGGGGACATGATTCATACCACATCGCCAAGAGATTAGGAACTTAGGATAAGGGTGTGTTGCAAACCCTTGTCACCAACCTATAAACACACTTGCAAAGCTATACAGACAAGTAAACAATTCACAAGAGAATTGGGTCAAATGAGCAGAAGGAAGTATAGGGAGCCTCAATAGCATTCAAAGAAATATAAATTTTAAAAATAAGACATGGGACTTCCCTGGTGGCCCAGTGGTTAAGACTCTGCGCTCCCAATGCAGGGGGCCCAGGTTTGATCCCTGGTTGGAGAGCTAGATCCCACAGGAATGCAGCAACTAAGAGTTTGCATGCCACAACTAAGGAGCCCACCAGCCACAACTAAGGAGCCCTCCTCCCACAGCTAAGACCTGGTGCAACCAAATAAATAAATAAATATTTTTTTAAAATGACACGATTTTCACCTATAAAATTAACAAAGCCTGAAAGATAATACTAAATATGAAAGGGGATGCAATGACATTTGGCCCCTGAAGGACACAGTGGCAGTGCTGGAGGGAAATGCCAAGTTGTACAATCTTCCTGAAGGACAGTTCAGAAATAAGTATCAAAAACCATCACTCAAATAATGCAAGAAATATTTATTGAATATTTACTAAGCACTGGGCACTGTTCTAAATCCTCTAATCTAGTAATTCTACTTTTGGAAATATATCCAAAGAAAATTAGTGGACATTAATGTACAGGGAATCCATGGCAGTGTAAAAACAGCCTCAACTGGCTAACAATAGTGAGGTGATTAAATAATTTCTGCTATGTCTATATTTTAAATTATAGGAAATGATAAAAGAAAAATCTGAAGTCTAAAGAAATTCTACTTGCATAATTTTATGGAAAAAAAGGATAATAAAAATCTGCATTTATAGTATGATACCAGCTTCTGCTGTATATCTATATTCAGTCAACATATATTTACTTACTATCGAATATGTGTTAGGACTTATAAAGAGAGAATCTGTAAGACCTCTGGGTGAATAAAACTAAAGGTCAATTTTTTTTTTTTCCATTATTGTTTCTCCATTTCACAGAAATTGCAGAAGAACAGGCATATAGTAGAGCGCTTTGTGCTTTGGTCATGAATAAAAATTTGTGCTAAGATATAATGAAAGAATAGAAGTTAGAAAAAAAAAGTGTAATTTCAGCCTCAAGTACTTTCTGTTTAACAGGAGGTGGAAATTTGAATTCACATTTGAACTCACCTGTGAGGGCAGCAAGGTCCTTTGGAGGAAAAGAAAGGCTATAGTGAGTCTTTTAAATTATGCATGGGTAAATAGAAGACTCCACACAAGTGAAGAAGTTTGGAAAATCTGTGGCTCAAAATGTGAAAAGACTAAATGGAAAAGAGAGGAGAGGGCAGCATTGTGGGGAGAAGAGGAGACTGCTTTAAGAGGTGTGATGGAGGAAGAAATTTTCCTCTCCCCTTCTACATTCTTCTGGCTGGTCTAAGGATTAAACTGACATAAAACAGCTTAACAGGAGAAAATCACACAAAAGCTTAAAAACATGTATACCTGAGAGAGACCCAAGCCCTTTGTCTAAATTCTTTCAAGCAGTTAAGGGGGAAGTAACAAGAAAAGCTTCCTGAGTCTTCCATTTCTTAAAAAAATAATAATAATAACCAGCCTAAATTAATCCTCATGCCAACAAAACACATTTGGGGTGGCAAATTTTTCTCTCCTACAGAGAAAAGGGTTGAAACTCAGGGGACTGGAAAACAATGAAGTGAATATTTATTAGTTCCGGGGGTTGTGTTGCACCCTTAAGGTGACAGGTTTTCACTAACACAGGAAGGGATTCTGGGCCAGGCTGAGCTCCCTGGAGGCCCTCCCGGGAGGTGACCATATATACATGGCTCAGAGTCAGAGCAGGGCCCACCTCTGGATGGAGCCTGGCAATTTCTGAACCATGCCCTCATCACAGATACCAGTGTTCTTACAAGCAGTGGCAGTAGAGGCTTTCCAAGTACCTTGTGGCCGATAGGCATGGGTAGTTGGGACCTGAAGCAGGAAAGGTAAAAACGGAGGGGACATCATCTGGTACCTGTAACAAAATAATGCATGAGGGCACTCTGGGGTGAGCCTGAGACTTTGTTATCGAACAAGGAGAGACTCGAGGCTTTGTGACCTAAACATGAATTTTTTTTAAACTTTTCATTTTATATTGGAGTATAGCCGATTGACAATGTTGTGATAGTTTCAGGTGCACAGCAAAGGGACTCAGCCATACATATATACAAAACATAAATATTTTACAGCCAAAGGCTAATAAAGCCAAGGAACATTGGTTTACAGTTCCTTTAATGATCAAGTTTACCCCATTTTCCACAACGAACATCTATTTATTTTAGAATCCAGAAACATAGTTTAACACTCCCTCTACCTCATCTTATTTCCGCTACTGAGAGCAAAGAGTATTTAAAGAACTTCACCTCTGTCCTCACCTCGGATGCCCCTCACCACAGACGTGTTCTCAGGAAGGAAGGTCACCCATCACTTTCTAATGCTCAAAGCCAACGTGAATTTCCCAGCCATTTTTTTCTTCTTTTTTTTTTTTTGGTCTTCTTAGTCATTTTGGATGCTGCTGACCACCTCCTCTTTGCTGAAACTTCTCCCCTGACGTCCCTGACTCTACTCTCTCTTAGCGTTCCTCCTTCTACTGCATTTGCTCCTCGTCCAGCTTTTGGGCATCTCCTCTTCTGTCTGTCTCTCAGAAGCTGGCGTTTTCCAGAGATCAACACTGAGTACTCTTCACCTCCCTTACACATTCTCCCTGGGCCATTTCATCCACACCAACCTCTAAACTCTCATGGCTTCATTTACTAGTAAGTCTACAGAGCCTAGAACAGTTCCTTAGACGCTGGAAGTATGGTCCTATCTTATTTGACACTCAGCTCAGATTTCTTTTTTATTATTTATTTTTGGCCACACCACGAGTCTTGTGGGATTTTAGCTCCCCAGCCAGGGATCAAACCCGGGCCCTCAGCAGTGAGGGCTCAGAGTCCTAACCACTGGACTGCTAGGGAAATCCCCCACATCAGATCATTTTTTAACACTCTCCTCCTCGATGCAACAAAATTATTTTCAGTAATCATCTCAAAATAATTAGTAGTAATCATTATTTTCTTGATTTGCTTTTAATTTTAATACAATGCACAATGAAGAATAAATTTGCATTTTAAAACACTATTCAGGGGCAGGGAGTGGGGAAAAGAGGGAGAGATTGGTAAAAGCATACAAACTTTCAGCTATAAGATGAATAAGGTCTGAGGATCTAATGTATAACATGGTGACTGTAGTTGATAACACTGTATTGTATGATTGAGGTTTGCTGGCAGGGTGGAACTCAGATGTTCTCACCAAAAAAAAATAGGAGAGGGGAAAGATAGGTATATGAAGTGGTGTATGTGTTAACTAATGAGATAGAGTAATCCTTTCATAATGTATATGTGTGTCAGGTCACTGTGATGTACAGTTTAAATATCTTACAATTTTGTCAAATATACCTCAATAAAGCTGAAAATTTTTTTAAATTTAAAAAATTGTTCAAACTGAGTAAAATATTACAGATAGGAGCTAAAATTCAGACTTAACAATTTCACACTGTTTTAAATTGAAACACAAATGTAAAAATTCCAAGTGTCAAATGCTATGGCAGAATTGGTATAACCCAAGTTCTGTTCTTCACCTTCACAATTCACTGTGCTAGCACTGTTTACATCTAATCTACTGTTTAAATGCAAAAATATGTAGCATCAGAGAGGACGAAGACAAGAACCCATACGCAAGTGTAGCTCAAGTGATTCCAAACAAATAACTTATTCTTGAAACAAAACCATGTAGCTGAGTTCCCATGTGTCAGGGGATGAATGTGTAACAAGGAGGTCTCTGAATTAATTCCCCCATGTAGAAGACAATGTTTGTGAAAGATAATTAAAATGTGCTAATTCGAAGCTTGCAGATATATTGCTAAAGTCAATAGTAACTGCAGCAATTGTTTAGAACTGAGATTCACAAAAGATTTTTTCAGGGAGCAGTATTTCATTACTGGCCTTGTGGCACTGAGGATAATAAAAAAAGGTCAACTCAATTCAGTTTTATTCTGTGCAGACACCGCACCGTCTGACTGCCTACACCCTGAGCTGGCTGTTGTTAGGCTGGTATTGGCAATAGGTATTTGCTAATGGCTGAATACATTTATCACATGATTCTAAGGCTGCTTCCTCAGCTGAGACTTCTCTCCTGAATTCCAGGCCCGTGTTTCTGTCACCTGACTTCACCTGACCATCCCATAGGAACCTCAGTTCCGTGGCCCAAAAAGTACTCCTTTTTCTGCTCCTCCTTAGTGAATGGCACCAAATTCTACTGTCTTGAACCAGAAACTTGAGATTCTTGTCTCCGTATTCCTCCCAAACAAACACAAAAGCTGCTTATTTTACTTCGTAAACATTTCTAGAATCTATTCTCCACCTCCCCATTCTCACTAACCTGGGCTAATTCTTCATTTGATCATTCTGCCCAAGACCATCACAACACAAACTGTTCAGTCTCTCTACTTCAGCTTTTCTTCGTGCTAATCTCCCTGAACTTCCCTAAGCCCCTCATCTTGAAAAGGGGATATTAATCCCTAGTGCAGAAGATTACTGTGAGGATTAAATAACATGTGTAGCATCTGGCCCATAGCAGATTTCAAAAGTAATGCGAGTTTTCCTTCCTAAAATATTGCTTGGCACTCTACTGCCTCCCATTTCTGAATATTTTCTCAAAGCAATTATATTTTGAGTCTGAATTGATGAAGCACCATTTTATATGCATAAAAAGCCAAATTACACAGATAATTTTAGTTGTATAAATGCAACCTAATTCAAAGTATTCCCAAACTCATTTATTCATTTTTATCATAGCAACAAACACTTACTGCTCATTACAAACAGACCAAAGTAAGGTCTGATATTGACATAGACACATATAGACACAAGAAAACATCTACATTCCCAAGGAGTTTATCATTCTATACACACATATAACTCACAGTGATGTATTCATGAGAAGTGCTAAATGAATGCCACAGCCATGCTTGAGAGAGAGAAAGACAACTCACCAAACTGGGGCAATCAGAATGCTATCTGAGGAGGAAGAAAACTAAGATGCGACATAAGGAAAGGTATACAGTAGTCCCCCCTTAACCTCAGATTCTCTTTCCACAGTTTCAGTTTCCCACTATCAACCACAGTCACAAAATATTAAATGGAAAACTGCAGAAATAAAAAACTCATAAGCTTTATTTTATTTTTTCTATAAAATTATGCATTTATTTATTTATTTTGGGCTGCTTTGGGTCTTTGTTGCTGTGCACGGGCTTTCTCTAGTTGCAGTGAGTGGGGGCTACACTTTGTTGTGGTGCACAGGCTTCTCATTGCGGTGGCTTCTCTTGTTGCAGAGCACAGGCTCTAGGCTTGCGGGCTCAGTAGTTGTAGCACATGGCTCAGTAGTTGTGGCTCGCGGGCTCTAGAGCGCAGTCTCAGTAGTTGTAGCGCACGGGCTTAGTTGCTCCGCAGCATGTGAGATCTTCCTGGGCCAGGGCTCAAACCCGTGTTCCCTGCATTGGCAGGCGGATTCTTAACCACTGCGCCACCAGGTAAGTCCCTGCAACTCATAAGTTTTAAATTGCCCAGTGTTCCTAGTGCTGTGATGAAATCTCACGATGTCAGTGCCATCCCTCCCAGGATGTGTATGATCCCTTGGTCCAGCGTGTCCAACCTTTAGTCACTTAGTCTCCTTCTCTGTTACCAGATTGACTGTCATGACAGCTGGTGTTCAAGTCACCCTTATTTTACTTAACAAGGGCTCCCAAGCACAATTTGTGACGCTGGCAATTCAGATACGCCAAAGAGAAGCCGTAAAGTGCTTCCTTTGTATTTCCCCTGCGGTCCCGTGGTTAGGACTCCGTGCTTCCCCTGTAGGGGGTGCAGGTTTGATCCCTGGTCGGGGAACTAGGATCCCGAGAGCTGCACGGTGAGCACACCCCCCCCAACCAAAAAACTGCTACAAGTCGGAAGGCGAAAGTTCTCAACTTAATAAGAGGAAAAAAATGGTATGCTGGTGTTAAGACCTACGGTAAGAACGAATCTTCCATCCATGAGACTGTGAAGAAGGAAAAAGAAATTCATGCTCGTTGTCACACCTGTAAGGGCTCAGTGTGGGCCGCCTTAAAATATGACACAATGGCATATTGATTATTTTGAATTGAAGTTGTTTGAGATGCAGCCGATGCAAGAAAGAAAATCTGACTGACTCTCCTTTCCATCTCCCTGAAAAGAGGGAAATAAATCTCTCATGTGAAAAGTGTACCCCCTGCATCTGGAGGTAGAGGCACCCTTATCATCAGGGATGGGGAGTTCAGAGCCCAGAAGCCTGTATATAAACAAACCTTGTCACTTCTTTTAATCTTCTACCTCAAACCCAAACTCTGTTTATTCACTTATTAAGCACCCAAACCTAAATTTCTTTACCCTGTCAATTCCTCACAAATTTATTGTTGCTGTGTCTAAAAAGTGTAAAAGCTGCCTACTTGGGTCATTTCTATGGAAGCTCCATACCCATGAATTAAAATGTGGTTTTTCTTTCTCCTGTTAATCTGTCTTGGGTCAATTTTATTATTAGTCCAGCCACAAGAACTCAAAAGGGATAGAGGGAAAAATCCGCCGCCAACATACCTCCACTGCAAAAGTTATGGCCACAGTGCATAAGTGCTTAGTTAAGATGGAAAAGGCATTCCATTTGTACAATAAGATATTGAGAGAAAGAGAGACCACATTCACATACCTTTATTATGGTATATTGTAATAATTGTTCTAATTTACTATTGTCATTATTAATCTCTTACTGTGCCTAATTTATAAACTTTATCATAGGTATGCCCGTATAGGAAAAAACATAGTGTATACAGCGTTCACTACTATCCGAGGTTTCAGGCATCCACTAGGGGCCTTGGAATGCATCACCCGCAGATAAGGGAAAACTGCTTTACAGCTGTACTCAGGTAGGAAAAGGAGAGATAAGTACAATTCTGATACAAAAAGAAATCACAAAGTTATGAGATAGGAATTCTAATGGGACATACAGCCTCTCTTGAAGAGGACAAAGAATTCATGAAAAAACATAAGAGTAAGATTTGGGAAAAAAACTGAGAGTGAGTGGAGAAAATTAAATGCCAACAGAAGGGTTTTTCTTTGAAAGTAATGAAGTATCAATATAGAAACTTAGAGCCTCCTACCTAGTTGCCCTGCATTTGGTCATCTCCCTATATAATCTATCTTCCACTTAGCTGTCCTTGTGACCTTTCCAAAACCCACACCTCACTATGTCATGTCATTGTTTAAAACCTCCTTCAGGGTTCTCAAAAGGTGATATACAAATGGCCAATAAGCACATGGAAAGATGTCCAACATTACTAAGCATTTGGGAAATACAAATCAAAAGCTACAATGAGATACCACCTCACTCCCATTAAGATGGCTACTATCAAACAAAACAAAACAACAAGACAGGGAACAACAGCTGCTGGGGAGCATGTGGAGAAATTGGAACCCTTGTGGACGGTTAGTGGGAAAATAAAAGGTACAGCCGCTGTGGAAAAGAGCAGGAAGTTTCCTCAAAAGATTAAGAATAGAATTACTACATGATCTATAAATTCCACCTCTGTATACAACCAAAAGAACTGAAAGCAGAGTCTCCAAGAGATATTCACACACCCGTGTACACAGAAGCTTTATTCACAACAGCTAAAAGGTGGAAGCAATTCAAGTGTCCATCAATAGATGAATGAACAAAGGTGGAATATACATACAATGGAGTTATTCAACCTTAAAAGGGAAGAAAATTCTGACCCCGGCTACAACAGGGATGAACCTTGGGGACATGGTGCTAAGTGAAATAAGCCATCACAAGAATACAAATGCTGTATGAGTCCACTCACATGAGGTACCTAGAGCAGTCAGATTCATAGAAACAGAAAGTAGAATGGTGGTTGCTAGAAGCTGGGAGTAGCAGAAAATTTGGGAGTTGTTTAATGGATATAGAGTTTCAGATTTGCAAGATGAAAAGAGTTCTGGAGATTGGTTTCATAACACTACTAAAATGCACATTTATAAAATGGCTAAGATGGTAAATTTAATGTTATATGTGTTTTACTACAATTAGAACTAATTTTTTAAAATCTCTTTCACAGGCTTCCACAAACAGGATAAATTTGAAACCCTGCAGAGCCATGTACAAATCTCTCCATGGTCTGACCTCTTCCTTCTGTGGAAAAAGAAGAAAACATAACCAAAAGCATTAGGCTATGCTTGAGTTTCAGGGGGAAAAAAGTTAGGTATCATTTTATTTTCAAATGTATCCTGCTGTGACAAAGTGAAGAGTGGAATGACTCTTATAAGAAAATCATAAACTGAGATATTTATAATCTTTGAATACTGTGCTCCTTTAAGAAACACTTAGTAAAATTATTCTTGTGATGGCTCATTTCACTTAGCACAATGTCCCCAAGGTTCATCCGTGTTGTAGCCGGGGTCAGAATTTTCTTCCCTTTTAAGGTTGAATAACTCCATTGTATGTATATACCACCTTTGTTCATTCATCTATTGATGGACACTTGAATTGCTTCCACCTTTTAGTTGTGAGGTATTTATAATCTTTGAATACTGTGCTCCTTTAAGAAACACTTAGTAAAATTACTGTTTGCATCAATGGATGCAATTTTTGAACCATCATTAATTTTCACAATAGCCATTGTTTTATGACTTAAATAATTTACTCAAACAATGTTTCACAAACATTTAGAACTACGGATCTTCTAAAGCATCTTAATGTGTATAACAAGAAAGTAAATTTAAAAGTTTATTAACGCTAGGAGAAGGAGAATTCTTTATCTTCTCTCCGCATGTCCAAAACTTGACAGAAGTCTTCAATCTAGCTAGTAAGCACTTTACCGATTAAAAGCTAATCTCCATTTTTAAAGGGTGAAGTCATATTTCTGATCCTCAATTTCCTTCTAAAAAGGAGCATGGATGCTGTGCTAACTCAGGCTGCCAGAACATAATACCACAGACAGGGTGTCATAAACAGCAAAAATTTATTTTCTTACACTTGTAGAGGCTGAGATGTCTAAGGTCAAGATGCGGCCAATTCAGTTTCTGGTGACAGCCCTCTCTCCCTGGCTTGCAGACAGCTGCCTTCTCATTGTGTCTCCACATGGCAGGGTCTTGTGTTTCCTTTTACAAGGACACTAACCCTATCAAATCGGGACCCCATCCTTATGACTTCATTTACCCTCACTTACTTCCTTACTCCAAATACAGTCACACTGCAGGGGGAGGTTAAGATTTCAACATACAAATTTGGAGGAGGTATATTCAACCCATAGCTTTTCCTCCAATTTCTCCCCAGCATAATCTCTCATCATCAACAACACAGCCCATCCCTGGACCCTGTAGTCCAGGAGGACAGTTGAGTTGAGTTGGACCCTGTAGTCCAGGAGGACAGTTGAGTTGAGTTGGACCCTGTAGTCCAGGAGGACAGTTGAGTTGGCTCTTCTGAGCTCCCAAAGGGTTCTGTGCATGCTCATAAAAGATCTCTGACTGATTTTCATTTCAATTTTGGCCAGTTTGTGTGTTTTCTTCAACAGAATATAAGCCACTAGAAGACAAGAACTATTGCTTCTTGATGTCTGCATCTCCAGAACTAGCATAGTACTTGCCACTTAGGAGGTATTCAATAGTGCTTATGAAGCAGAATGGAACTATTAAACTTAATGATGAAGGGGCTTTAACAAAGCTGTGTTTTACGAACATTAATCTAGCCAAAATGTGCAGGATGGGATGGTGTATTAGTTTCCCATTGCTGCTATAACAAATTACCACAAGCTGGATGGCTCTAAGCAACTCAGATTTGTTCTTTTATAGTTCTAGAAATCAGAAGTATGAAGTCAGTTACACTGGGCTAAAACCAAGGTGCCAGCAAGGTCAGGCTCCCACCAGAGGCTCTAGAGGAGAACTGTTTCCTTCCTTTTCCAGCTTCTGGATCTGCTTTCCTAACATTCCTTGGCTCAGGGTCCTTTTCTCCGTCTTCAAAACCTGCAGGGTAGCATCTTCAAATATCTCTCTCTGCTGAGATCGGCACATTGCCTGCTCTCTTCCGGGTGTGGTAAAATCTCCCTCTGCCTCCTTCTTATAAGGACCCTTGTGATTACATTGAGCCCACCTGCATAATCCACGATGATCTCTCCCGTCCAAGATCCTCAACTTGATCTGCCACGTCCCTATTACCATATAAGGTCACATTCACAGGTTCCAGGGATTAGGTAGGACCTGGCTATCTTGGGGGCAGGGGAGGGGGCATTATTCAGCCTACTACACATGGGAAGAGTGGCAACAGATTAGTTAGGAAGCTACTAATAACATCTGCCACATGCTTCCCACTTAGCTGGACTTCTAGTCCTAGATTTCATAGATAAGTTTGTATCTATCACAGGACTCCCATATCCCAATATAACACCATAAGCTCTCTGACAATATTTGGCCTAACCATCTGTGCTAAGTGAATTAAGGCATTGATCAATGACCCAGTGAATTTATTCCACAAAGCTAATCTGTTTCAATTAAATCAAATATTATAAAAATTAAACTACTTTTCTTAAATAAAACTTTTTCAGTTGAATTATTTGGGCCTTTATTTCAACTCATTATTCAGCTCCACAATAGATCATAAGAGTTCATCATTTTCAACCAGATGGGAACCAAGGCAATTTCCATTTTGTTCAAGCCTTGCACATAATTGGCACACCGCGAACCATAAGTGATAGTAAGGGTAAAGCCGGGTATTAAAGCAGGCAGAAAACTAATAACCAAGCGGCTTTAGACATTTATCTGGAGGTGATGACAGATAGTTTCTGTCCCTGGGATACCTCCAGGGTAGAAGGGTTTATCTGCAGAGTTGACAAATAAACAGATCATACAGGACTCATATAAAACCGAGTTTCTTAATTACAGACTAGTAACATGTCTGCTGGCACAGTAGGGCAAGTGTAACTGCTCATGACAGGATGGCATTTGGAGCACAACAGCCTCAAATAGACCACAATGCAAGAGCGAGAAGGGACTTTGAAGGGTCCATCCCCCAAAACAGCAAACACTGTCAGGCACACAAATCCGCCTGCCGAGAAAGAACTGTTCCCAGTGTGAACTGTGATCCTCACATACCATGCTGATACACTCACTCTTTCAAGTTTTCTGCCTTTCACACAAAAGGCAGAATTAAATCTTCTGAGGTTGCCACGTGTTATCTGTGATTAGCCTCACTTGGTGCTGAATAGTCTATTTATCTACAGCTTTTAATCAGCTACACAAATGACAAAAAGATGAACTCAAAACACACACACACACACACACACACTTGCCTCTTATCTGAATGGACAGATGCAGAAACATACAGCACAGAATAAATTACAGCAAAATGAGCTCAAGATGAAACAAGCCTGGGGAAAAACATTCCAGACACAGTAAAGAATGTGTTGTCATCAAAAATGCCAGGACTCTGCCCTCTGATCCCCTTTGGAGGGAGAAAGTTACTTGCAACCTCTCTTCAGGCTCAGCCTGGGACGCAGGGTGTATGAGTCTCCCCAGGCAAAAAGCTGCCTGGGTCCCCTGGAAAAGATGGATTCTCTTTGGTTCTTGACCCCAGGAGCCTACTGAGGCCATAGAGGGAAGGAACAACTAAGGAAGAGAAACCTCTGGAACAAGTTTCATCTTAAAAAAAAAAACATGGCTCTCAATTTTTGAAAATAAAACATTAAAGGCAATTGATTTTCTTTCATTGTTTTTCTATCAGTCTCATTTGCTGTTGAAATGTGATTTCCTATCAACTATTTCTGCCGGTTAATACCCATCAATATCAGGCCAACACAAACAGTTGGGGAAAGAGGGAACAAGCACAGCAGTGCAGGGCCTCAGGGTCACAGGGTAAGTGGTGCCCATAAATGTTCCATGCTCCCCAGTCAGAGAGGAGAGGTTCATCAGACAGCACCTATGTGTTAAATCACCCAGGCCACAGAGAGCCACCGTGTCTTTGATCTGGTGTTAATACTATCTCAGAAAGGAGGAATAGTTCTCAGACTTGAGTAAATAATAAGGACTGGGGCTTCCCTGGTGGCATGGTGGTTGGGAGTCCGCCTGCCGATGCAGGGGACAAGGGTTTGTGCCCCGGTCCGGGAAGATCCCACATGCCGTGGAAAAGCTGGGCCCGTGAGCCATGGCCGCTGAGCCTGCGCGTCCGGAGCCTGTGCTCTGCAACGGGAAAGGCCACAACAGTGAGAGGCCCGCGTACCGCAAAAAAAATAAATAAATAAATAAGAACTGTGCTTGGTGATGCTGATTCTTAATTCCAACTCTGCCAGCAGACGCCAATGGCAATGCACCACTCAGCATCTTCCACAGTCTCTACAGTAACAGCCTCAAATAGAGTTTCCTAAGACATTTTATTTTCTAATGTTAGTTTTATTATGTTAATGAGCAGAGTACTGCTGTTGACAATACTTCAACTTTTGTTAAAAATAAAAACTATGCACTTATGTGGAAGCTGAATTACTGGTGACTAGACACTTTTCTTATTCACTCTTTTCAAAAATTCTCTGCTTCATGTCATCACTAAGATGGCATAAACCCCTTGAGGGATTTTTTTTTTTTTTTTTGCAGTACGCAGGCCTCTCACTGTTGTGGCCTCTCCCGCTGCGGAGCACAGGCTCTGGACGTGCAGGCTCAGAGGCCATGGCTCACGGGCCCAGCCGCTCCGCAGCATGTGGGATCTTCCCGGACTGGGGCATGAACCCGTGTCCCCTGCATCGGCAGGCGGACTATGAACCACTGCGCCAGCAGGGCAGCCCGAGGAGGGATATTTTTATGCTTTTTTTTTTTTGTGGTGTAGCTCATTGAGTCTAACACAAAGCAGATGCTCAATTAAAAAGAAACATTGTTAGTGAAATTAAAGAGCTCTACCATCTAAGAAATATAATATCCATGCATATGAATTGAAATGTGTAACTGAGTAAGAAGCAATCCTACGTGTTGTTTAGTTACAACAACTCATTTTATAAATGAGAAAACTGAGGCTCTAAGATTTGAAGTGAAAAATTTTCTAACTAAGGTGGCTCAGTTTGCCAATGATAGACTATCTATTCTGAGCTCGTATCAATTCCAGAATATTGAACCCTGTTTTAGATTCCACACTGAAAAGAGAAATTGATATTCTAAATTGTGTCTAGAAGGATAAATGGTCTTGAGATAATATTTTGCAGTAATAGTTCAATGAACTGGACTGTAAAATCTAGAGGAAAAGAGATGCAATGTCTGTCCTCAAACATTTGGGGGGCTTCCCTGGTGGCGCAGTGGTTGGGAGTCTGCCTGCTAATGCAGGGGACACGGGTTCGAGCCCTGGTCTGGGAGGATCCCACATGCCGCGGAGCAACTAGGCCTGTGAGCCACAACTTCTGAGCCTGCGCATCTGGAGCCTGTGCTCCGCAATTGGAGAGGCGGCGATAGTGAGAGGCCCGCGCACAGCGATGAAGAGTGGGCCTCGCTTGCCACAACTACGGAAAGCCCTCGCACAGAAACGAAGACCCAACACAGCAAAAATAAATAAATTAATAAACTCCTACCCCCAACATCTTAAAAAAAAAAAAACATTTGGAAGCTCATTCTATCTAAGAGCAATTAAGCTTGTTATTGCTGGGAATGCAAACCAGGACCAGTCATTGATCTGGATGAGAACTGAGCTACAGTGTAACAGATCTTCTCACAAAGTGATGACCTCCATTTTCCTAAACATTTTCCAGTACAAGCTTGATGTAAAATGTCAGAATCAAATGGCTAACCACTGCAGCCAGACACTGCTACAGGCTTTAAACACACCACATCCAGCTCTTATAAAGGTAGATATCATCCTCACTTTATGGCTAAGAATCTGAGACTCGGAGGTTAAGAAGTTTAGCCAAGTTACACAAGTCATAAAGCGCAAGAACCATAAGGAAAGTCTGCCGAATTTCAGAGATCAAACCGTTGAGAAATATGAGGACCATAAACAGCTCCTGGCTCTTCTGAACCAGTCTTACCAGGATCGAGTATCTGAGATTAAACTACAGCAGGAGGTAAATTCCAGTCAATGCCAAATGTTGACATTGAATCAATAGTAAGTAAATCCATAAAAGAACATGGAAAAAACAAGTGGCAAGACCAGCATTCAAACCTAGATCTTTGAGACTCTAAAATCCAAGTCTTCCCACTATTTCAGATGGCTACAAGGATGCCTTGTCCTTTGCATTCCTGTCGGCTCTAAAATTCTTCAATTTTGAGATTAGGTACCCAAGATAAAAAATACAATACTTCCTCAAAAAAGTAGAAAAAACCCTTGCCCGCCCCCCCCCCAAAAAAAACCCACAGCATAAAAATCTCTAATTACAGGGATTACTGCAACTCAATGTGTATAATGAACAGATAACTCTGATTCCAGTATGGGTCCAATGCAACGAGTTTATTTTATTGTACTCCCATCAGTCCAGCATTCTTATCTATTTATAAAGCTTTCAAACTAAACAGAAAAAAGTACTTAAGGATGTACTCTTGACTGCGCTTACAAACTTAATCTTAATCCGCCTATTAATAATATGTTTTTATTAATCATATTACCAGATTTCCCTTCCCTGAACTGACAGAGGACATAAAATAAACTTTGGTTGTATCAGATCTCAACCAGTGTCTGTTGTTGACTCATCTTGGGGTAGCTCATGGGACAGAAAGGCTCCAATAGCAATTACTTTTTTTCCACTCATTCTGCTTTTTCTGGATAAAAGGATTTATTTTAATACTAAAAAGAAGTCATTTACAGATTAACATTTGATTTTATCATAATAACCTGAGCAACTTCACTCTCTTAAGGACTTTCCTAATGCATGGAAAATGCCTTGTCTGTTTCTGGTTATACTGCAATCTTTCCATACAGTTTTCAAGTAATCCTTGTGTAGGAAATAGGATGGCATCTCCTTTTCAAACACCACAGACACCAGGAAATTAACCTTATCTAAGCCACAGCCTTCTGTGAAAATTAGTGAAAGCTATGGCTCTTGTTCCCACAAAAACTGACATAACACATATACACAAGATCTTGAAAACAGTTCCTTATAGTGCATCAAAAAATTTTCTTCTCATAAAATGAGGGAAAAATCTTGAGCTAAGTTTCTCTTTTCTGACAGCTAGCATGGGCTGCTGTCTCCACCCTCTCCCCAAAAACCTACCATGAAGAAACTATAAAAATAGAATATATAACATCATCTCTGATGGTCTGGACCACTGTTGGTTCACAACCTGGCCCTATAGTCAGGGGGCAAGGAGACACTGAAGAAAGAGGTAAAGCATTCCAGATTGGTAGGAGGCAGGTTGCATAAAAAAGGGAACTTACCGGGCTTCTCTGGTGGCTCAGTGGTTGAGAGTCCGCCTGCCAATGCAGGGGACACGGGTTCGTGCCCGGGTCCGGGAGGATCCCACATGCCGCAGAGCGGCTGGGCCCGTGAGCCATGGCCGCTGGGCCTGCGCTTCCGGAGCCTGTGCTCCACAACGGGAGAGGCCACAACAGTGAGAGGCCCGCGTAGCGCAAAAAAAAAAAAAAAAAAAAGGGAACTTACCTATGAGGCTTGTCTTAGGTGCCGCAAGAAGAGTAGATCTCTGGGCCGCCCGCCAGAATCTCAAAAGTTTACAAAGAGGCCCTAACGGGGTTCAGCCACCTATTCAGCCCAGGTGGTCTCAACAACTCCTTACTCTGTCAAGTCTGCTTGGAAATGGCTCCCACTTCAGTAACGGTGGGCAATGTACATTCCAAGGACAGGGGAGGGGTGAAGAGCCTCGCATTGCCCGGATCCAGCTCAGGGTTCATCTTCTGGTCACGTCCTCTGCATGACCTCCTGCCAACAACCAGGGGCTATACCTATAGCATCTTTACAAGCAAACAGTAAATAGCATGACTTTTCTTCCTATTGTGAGGATGATCAATTGCATATGTTTAAATTCTTCGTTTCAGTGACTCAGCATCTTTCTACCAGCCAACTGCATGATCAAGGGTAAACAATGGCAGTAGGTTTTTTTCAATATGTATTTAATCACACTGCATTTTCACAGAATCTTTGTTGTCACAAAAAGAAGATTCTTACCTTTCTAGGAGCAATTCTCTTAAATACCGATAATTATTATATCCCTATATAGAATTCCTACTGTGATTTCTAGATAGGGCAGCATACCTGGTTGTGAACTCCAGGGTACCACTCTGAACCTAGTATAATACCTGTTTCCTTATAAGTAGTTTTAAGAAAGGAACTTATTCAATTTGTTTGTCCTTGCTCTGGTTTAAAATGTCATAAGATCCTCATTTGGTGTCTATTCTCTCAAATCCTCTGATTTGTCTCATGAGATCTATAACAATTAGTATCTGCCATATAAACTATACCAAAAAAAAACCTTTAAATATTCTGCAGACCAAGATTCCTGATCATTGGCCATGTGACAAAACTCTCTGTATCTGGGAAGGGATGGGATTGATAAACTGTCAAATACCTCCCTTTTCCACAGGACTACAAGGTCAGCCCCTTCCTTGAAAAGATAACACAATACATTCAAATTACAGCAGAGAAAGGGAATAAAAACATGAAAGTTCTATAAACTCTTAAACATTGCTCTTGTCCTGATTGACTAATCATACTTACTACTTTGTAACTGTCTATTAGAATATAAACCTTGTCTTTCAGGGGAAGGAAACATTGTAACTAGACATGATAATAGACAATCATCTCCATTTTTTTAAAAAAGTAAAGGGTGACCCCGGCCATAGGTGAGCAGTGGTCCAGATAAAAGCAAAGATCTGGACCATGAGAAACCACTTTTGACCTTTTTAAACTAAGACAAGAGGATTTGACACTGCTCAAACTTTAAAAGAAGAGATCTCACCAGCAGAGGGCTGAGCAACCAGTGGGACTATCTGATTGTTAGTTAATGTAATTGTAAGTATAAAATAAAAGGGACTTCCTTGGAAAACACTTCTGCCTGGAACTTCATATTATATAAGGCTCATTGCTATAAAAAAAAAAAAAAAAAAAAGGACCAAGTAACTAACTGTGTCCTGGCAAAGAGAAGGAAGTCTGCCCAACCTTGATGTAATATCCTAAAATTCCTAGAGTAGAAGTTTAGCCATAAATAAAGAATATTTAATCTTATTATCAAATGGGTAAACAAACCATCAAGGAAAAAGTGTATATTTTGTAATAAAAGTCCTAAAGTTTACAACTTAAATATGAATCTTTAAAAGTCAAAGAAAAGTATTTAAAGCAATTTTATTAGGTGAAACTTTTTTCTACAATATATATTAAAGGAAATATCCAATACAAGGACACCTCATTTTAAAGGAACTCAATTCCTGTATTTTTTAAAACATTTAATATATTTTGACAGTAATTCAATCTAAACATATCAGTACATTACAGATGTACATTTTCCCACCTCAGAAGCAGTTTGTTTCATAGGCTAAATTTCTAAGAAAAAAACAAATGATAAACAGACACTTTAAAAATATTTTTAGAGAATCCCCCAATCAATTAACATAGTCTTACTTCAGGTACTTTAAAGTGCTTAACCTGATAAGCTGATAATAAAAACAATTAAGAAGCAAAATAGTAGAAATGAAAAAAGCAGAGATGTTTTAAAGAAGAAAATAAGTAAATATTTTAGAAACATGCTATAGCAGCTTTTGTGTTGGAATATTTCCAATAACGTTATAGAACTGGTCCAAAGGCCACTTCTCAAAAAGTTCATTATATTTTCTTAGCAATTTTGACTATAATTAGGATAAGATGTTTCAGAGAGTATGGTAGTGTGACAGCCTCTTTGTCCAAATTGCTAACCTCCTCCTGACAGAGTTCCCTGAGTGTTAATCTACTTCTCCACTCACTGTGCTTTTAGAAATATAAAATAAGCACACTGTTAATTAACATTTCTATTCATTATTGAAGCAACAACATACAATTAGAGCAACTTTTAAAGAATTTCAAATAATCTGTTTTCTCAAGTTTCTGGGAGATTGGAAGGGTTAAATTTTGTCTCTCTGTATACAAAAATAAAATAAAATGAAGCATGTTTTAATAACTAACTGGAATCCTTAAGAAAGCTGTCTTCTAAATTGTTCTGCAGAGATAACTATTTTTAGGGGAAATAGTTTTTTACAGCCACTAAATTGGATTTGTTATTTTTGTACATGCATTACTAGGGTGGTAAGGGCACTAGTCTCGTGGGGAAAACTTAACTTTTGTTTTATCTGAACTTTCCCTATACATTATTACTAAAAATTATCTAGGAACAGCATCATGAAATCTAGGTTGAGAGAGAATACAATAAACATGAGAATACTTAAAGTTTTAATAGAATCATTTATGAGGACAAAACCAGAAGAATACCGCCAGTGCCATAAATGGAAGTGTGAGGCAGCATTCGCATTGTGCAAGTGTTGCAGAGAATGAGTAAGACAGGATCCTGCTCTAATGGAGATGGACAATTTCTCTCTATTAAAATAGCTGAATCTAAAACATGAAATGCAACAGGCGCTATATTGTAAACTGTGCCAAGATTACTCAAATTGTAGTTACTATTGATCAAACTTTAACGGCTTCATCGTTTCTGTTTTAAAAGGGGATACTGAGGGAATTCCCTGGCAGTCCAGTGGCTAAGACTTGGTGATTTCACTGCTGGAGGTCCAGGTTCTATCCCTGGTCGGGGAACTAAGATCCCACAAGCCATGTGGTGTGGCAAAAAAATTAAAAAATAATAAAATAAAATAAAAGGGGATACTGAATGTCAGAAAATCTGTAATATGTTTTAACTGAGAGATGTAAATAATGTATACAGACTTGTATGTGATGGGATTGGAAATATTTCAATTCTAGGGGTTTTTTTCTTTAAAGGAAGAAACTGAATATTTATTTAAAAAAATAATAAATAGTTATGTTTGGCCACGAAAAAGAAAAAAAAAAAAGAAAAGTGTTTTCAAACTGTGATGATCAGAGTCCCAGATTTCTAAGGAGGTAAGGAAGGGACCATCCCAGGTGAGGGAGGTGCAGACACTGAGGGCTAAGGCTCCCTTCTTGCTTCACTCCATCCCACAGTTATGTTTGATGCTTTGGGATCCTTCATAACACTTTACCTGAAAATGGAGTTCTGTTTTCAAAGGAGGCAGTAAAGTCACAGATGGCCATGTGACAATTTTCTAGGATGAAGAGAATTAAATAAATGATGATAAAAGGAGAAACAAGAAGAGAAATGGAAAGGTTTAGTATAAATAAGTAAACCTGAAAAAGGGACAGAGGAAATCTGGGCAAGTATGCAACAGCCAATCACTTTCAGACCTTCATTAGCTTAAATCTTTTAAAAATTTACTAGTTGAGTTATGTAATCCCTTGTTTCCATTACTCTCAGTCTGGAAACCACATATAGTCATATGCTAGTATGTACATAAGCCACAGGATAAATAAATGTCAGTTATTATTATTCCTAGAGCACCAGCTTCATTTGAAACTAATTATATTAAAACAAATTTGGATATTTTATTGAATGAATCTACAGTTCAAGTACATTTTAAAATAAGCACTAGTCTTCTTGGAAATTTTATGCTTGCAGAGAGCCACTGGGGTCTATACTCCCAAGCCCCCAAAGGTGTGCATTTCCTTTTCAGTACCATTTGGAATACTTCTGATTGAAAAGTACTAAATTACAGTAAAATCCTGTCATAACATGCCCATGACGATGCTAACTAGAATACAAAGTGATTGACTATTGGCTCCCAACCCCTATTCTCAAAAGAAGCAGGCTAATGTTCTTATCTTCCACAGTAGGAATGGGAGAGAAAGAAATGAATGTTCAGTATATACTTATTTGTAATAACCAGTCTATATCTATATAGCTGACAGATGAAAATAAAGTTTTTTTTCCTTTTTTTCATATAGCAACTAGAAAGCTGACCAAAAAGTATTGTTTTTCATTATTCTTGTAATAATGAGGTTCTGCACGTTATGCATTTGAACATTTTTAGACCTTACTTATAGCATTATGGCAGGGTTTCCTGTGCTTATTCTCCCTGGAGCCATTATTGGTCAAGACAGAAATCTATCTAGATTGTAGTTATCTCATCTATAAAATTAAAACTTGAGTATATTAGGGATGACAATTATGAGACATAAATGCTTCCCTCTCCCTCATGACCATGGCAAGCATGAGCCTGCAAATAGTCTCAGATCCATTCTCTCTGTTTTCCAGGAAACCACATCCAATCAACTGGGGACAGGTTATACGATATTTGCTATACCTGGACCAGATGATCTTCAAGTATTCTACAAACAAAATTTTATAAGTAGTATACTGAAGAGGAGTCACAAACAAATAGCCCTTCTAAGAAAAGCCATTCAAACTGTATTTTTTTTCTTTAATATACTTGACATATAACATTGCATAAATGTAAGGTATACAACATGTCAGTTTGAAATTTTATGTATGGTAATGTGATTCCTGTTGTATCGATATTTAGTACCTCCTATATTCTTTATATAGCCTTTCTTTGACTCATGTCATGTTCAGGGAGTGATGTCAACCAGTCACCCTGGTCACAACTGATCATCAGGATAGAGTGCAGAAATCAAAAGTAATTACATAAAACTTGGTCACAAGGAAGACATCAAAAGTAATTACATAAAACTTGGTCACAAGGAAGACAACCAGCTCTGAGACCTCTCTCTTGGGAACTGGATCTTCTCTCTTGGGAAATGTGAATGAGATACATGCAGTAAAATACTGTCAACTAGGTCAGGCTGGATCCCATATGACATAAAACTAACCTATCATTCCACTTCTCTGTAGGGCTCCTGTATATCCTAGTCAAAAAAAGAACTAAGCCCCAAGGTAACAGGGACATTGAGGTCAGAAAGGTTAAGCAGCTTTCCCAAAGTTACACAGCATAGGAGTTAAGCAATGGCTTCCAGGTGTTTCTCATTTCATGACATGTTTAAAGAGTGCAAAGTTTATATTCGAAGACTGAAGTTTAAAGTTTCCCTCTATAAATAATAAATGCTGAAGAAGGTATGGAGAAAAGGGAACCCTCCTACACTGTTGGTGGGAATGTAGATTGGTGCAGCCACTATGGGGAACAGTATGGATGTTCCTTAAAACACTAAAAATAGAATTACCATATGATCCAGCAATCCCCTCCAGGGCATATATCTGGAGACAACTCTTTGAAAAGATACATGCACCCCAATGTTCATAGCAGCACTATTACAATAGCCAAGACATGGAAGAAACCTAAATGTCCATCCACAAATGAATGGATAAAGAAGATGTGGTATATATATATATATATATATATATATATATATATATACAATGGAATATTACCCAGCCATAAAAAAGAATGAATTAATGCCATTTGCAGCAACATGCGTGGACCTAGAGATAATCATATTAAGTGAACTAAGTCAGTCAAAGAAAGACAAAATCATATATGACTTATATGTGGAATCTTAAAAAATGATACAAGTGAACTTACTTACAAAACAAAAATAGACTCACAGACATGGAAAACAAACTTACGGTTACCAAAGGAGAAAAGAGGGGGGAGGGATAAATTAGGAGTTTGGAATTAACATATACACACTACTACATATAAAATAAACAACAAGGACCGACTGTATAGCACAGGGAACTATATTCAATATCTTGTAATAACCTATAATAGAAAAGAATCTAACAAAGAATATATATCTATTCTTTTTCAGATTTTGAAAACTGAATCGCTTTGCTGTACACCTGAAACTAACATTAACATTGTAAATCAACTATATTCCAATTTTTTAAAAACAGGAGAAAAATAGTTTCCCTCTATAATTAGCTTAAGCCAATCTCTTAGTTCCTATTTCTTCATTTATACTTTATCTAGCACAAGCTTGATATTGGCTCTCTTAAGAGTTTTTTGTGAGGATTAGATTGTAGCTGTGTAAAGCAGCACCTGGCATGGTACCTGACACTTGCCCAGCATTTAAATGTTGTAGCCTTTTGTAATGGGTCAGTCTGAGGACAGGCGTGGGCATGTAAGAGGGAAGGAGTGAAAGATTGGCCTTGAGATTTGTCAAATGGAGGACTGTGGGGATGGGAATGCTGCTAATCAAGATAGGACACATTCATTTCCTTTGCATAAACATATCTCAAAAGAAAAACAACATTAAAGGAACTGTCAGAGAATAGAAATTGTTAAGCTTTAAGAGACTTCCAGAGTTCGGGGAAAAGCCTGCACCGGCGAAGAGGCAAGAGACTTTTTCTTCCCTCTTTGTTTCCTGGTGCGCGAGGAGAGGGGTTTAAGAGCGCTGCTTAAAGGAACTCCAGAGACGGGCGCGAGCCACGGCTAAAAGCGCGAACCCCAGAGACGGGCGCGAGCCGCGGCTGAGGGCGCGAGCCCCCAAGACGGGCGCGAGCCGCGGCTGAAAGCGCCAACCCCAGAGACGGGCGCGAGCCGCGGCTAAAACCGCGGACCCCAGAGACGGGCGGGAGACGCTAAGGCTGCTGCTGCCGCCACCAAGGGGCCTGTGTGCGAGCACAGGTCACTCTCCACACCCCTCTTCCGCGGAGCCTGTGCAGGCCGCCACTGCCAGGTTCCCGGGATCCGGGGACAGCTTCCCCGGGAGTACGCACGGCGGGTCTCAGGCCGGTGCTGCGTCACGCCGCCTCTGCCGCCGCAGGCCCGCCCCGCACGCAGTGCCCCTCCTTCCCCCATCCCCCAACCCCCGGCCTGAGTGAGCCGGAGGCCCCGAATCAGCGGCTCCTTTAACCCCGTCCTGTCTGAGCGAAAAAACAGACGCCCTCCAGCGACCTACAAGCAGAGGCAGGGCCAAATCCAAAGCTGAGCTCCTGTGAGCTGTGAGAACAAAGAAGAGAAAGGGAAATCTCTCCCAGCAGCCACAGAAGCAGCGGATTAAAGCTCCACCATCAACTTGATATACCCTGCATCTGTGGAATACCTGAATAGACAAGGAATGATCCCAAATTGAAGAGGTGGAATTTAGGAGCGAGATCTATGATTTTTTTCCCTTTTCCTCTTTTTGTGAATGTGTACGTGTATGCTTCTGTGTGAGATCTTGTCTGTATACTCTTGCTTCCACCATTTGTCCTAGGGCTCTATCCGTCCATGACTTTTTTTTAAAAATTCTTTTTCTTAATAATTAAGTTTAATTGTAATAACTTTATTATACTTTACCTTCGTTCTTTCTTTCTTTCCTTCCTTCCTTCCCTCCTTTAGACAACGAATCACCCCAAATTGAGGAGGTGGTCTCAGGGAGCAGGATTTATGATTTTTCCCCCTTTACCTCTTTTTGTGAAGGTGTATGTGTATGCTTCTGTGTAAGATTTTCTCTGTATAGCTTTGCTTCCAACATTTGTCCTAAGGTTCTATCCGTCCCTTTTTTTTTTCTAAATATTTTTAATTCAATAACTATATTATACTTTATTTTATTTTTACTGTATCATCTTTCTTTCTGTCTTTTTTCCTTCTTTCCCTCCTTCCTTCCTTCCTCCCTCCCTCCCTCCCTCCCTCCTTTCTTTCCTTCTTTGCTTCTTTCTTCCTTCCTTCCTTTCCTCCTTTCCTTCTTTCTTTACTCATACTTCTACTAATTCTCCCTACTTTTTCTCCCTTTTATTCTGAGCTGTGTGGATGAAAGGCTCTTGGTGCTCCAGCCAGGAGTCAGGGCTCTGCCTCTGAGGTAGGAGAGCCAACTTCAGGACACTGGTCAACAAGAGACCTCCCAGCTCCACATAATATTAAACGGTGGAAATATCCCAGAGACCTCCATCTTAACACCAGCACCCAGCTTCACTCAACGACCAGCAAGCCACAGTGCTGGACAACCTATGCCAAACAACTAGCAAAACAGGAACACAACCCCACCCATTAGCAGAGAGGCTGCCTAAAATCATAATAAGGCCACAGACACCCCAAAACACACCACCAGACGTGAACCTGCCCACTAGAGAGACAAGATCCAGCCTCATCCAGCACAACACAGGCACTAGTCCCCTCCACCAGGAAGCCTACACAACCCACTGAAACAACCCTAGCCACTGGAGACAGACATCAAAAACAACGGGAACTACGAAAGTGCAGCCTGCAAAAAGGAGACCCCAAACACAGTAAGATAAGCAAAATGAGAAGACAGAAAAACACACAGCAGATGAAGGAGCAAGATAAAAACCCACCAGACCTAACAAATGAAGAGGAAATAGGCAATCTACCTGAAAAAGAATTCAGAATAATGATAGTAAGGATGATCCGAAATCTTGGAAGTAGAATGGACAAAATGCAAGAAACAGTTAACAAGGACCTACAAGAACTAAAGATGAAACAAGCAACGATGAACAATGCAATAAATGAAATTAAAATCACTCTAGATAGGATCAATAGCAGAATAACTGAGGCAGAAGAACGGATAAGTGACCTGGAAGATAAAGTAGTGGAAATAACTACTGCAGAGCAGAATAAAGAAAAAAGAATGAAAAGAACTGAGGACAGTCTCAGAGACCTCTGGGACAACATGAAACGCACCAACATTCGAATTATAGGGGTTCCAGAAGAAGAAGAAAGAAAGAAAGGGACTGAGAAAATATTTGAAGAGATTATAGTTGAAAACTTCCCTAATATGGGAAAGGAAATAGTTAATCAAGTCCAGGAAGCACAGAGGGTCCCATACAGGATAAATACAAGGAGAAACACGCCAAGACACATATTAATCAAACTGTCAAAAATTAAATACAAAGAAAGCATATTAAAAGCAGCAAGGGAAAAACAACAAATAACACACAAGGGAATCCCCATAAGGTTAACAGCTGATCTCTCAGCAGAAACCCTACAAGCCAGAAGGGAGTGGCAGGACATACTGAAAGTGATGAAGGAGAATAGCCTGCAACCAAGACTACTCTACCCAGCAAGGATCTCATTCACATTTGATGGAGAAATTAAAACCTTTACAGACAAGCAAAAGCTGAGAGAGTTCAGCACCACCAAACCAGCTTTACAACAAATGCTAAAGGAACTTCTCTAGACACGAAACACAAGAGAAGGAAATGACCTATAGTAGCGAACCCAAAACAATATATAAAATGGAAATAGGAACATACATATCAATAATTACCTTAAATGTAAATGGACTAAATGCTCCCACCAAGAGACACAGATTGGCTGAATGGATACAAAAACAAGACCCTTATATATGCTGTCTACAAGAGACCCACTTCAGAACTAGAGACACATACAGACTGAGAGTAAGGGGATGGAAAAAGATATTCCATGCAAATGGAAACCAAAAGAAAGCTGGAGTAGCAATTCTCATATCAGACAAAATAGACTTTAAAATAAGGACTATTAAAAGGGACAAAGAAGGACACTACATAATGATCAAGGGATCGATCCAAGAAGAAGATATAACAATTGTAAATATTTATGCACCCAACATAGGAGCACCTCAATACATAAGGCAAATACTAACAACCATAAAAGGGGAGATCAACAGTAACACATTCATAGTAGGGGACTTTAACACCCCACTTTCACCCATGGACAGATCATCCAAAATGAAAATAAATAAGGAAACACAAGCTTTAAATGATACATTAAACAAGATGGACTTAATTGATATTTATAGGACACTCCATCCAAAAACAACAGAATACACATTTTTCTCAAGTGCTCATGGAACATTCTCCAGGATAGATCATATCTTGGGTCACAAATCAAGCCTTGGTAAATTTAAGAAAACTGAAATTGTATCAAGTATCTTTTCTGACCACAACGCCATGAGACTACATATCAATTACAGGAAAAGATCTGTAAAAAATACAAACACATGGAGGCTAAACAATACACTACTTAATAATGAAGTGATCACTGAAGAAATCAAAGGGGAAATAAAAAAATACCTAGAAACAAATGACAATGGAGACACAACGACCCAAAACCTATGGGATGCAGCAAAAGCAGTTCTAAGGGGGAAGTTTATAGCAATAGAAGCCCACCTTAAGAAGCAGGAAACATCTCGAATAAACAACCTAACCTTGCACCTCAAGCAATTAGAGAAAGAAGAACAAAAAAACCCCAAAGCTAGCAGAAGGAAAGAAATCATAAAAATCAGATCAGAAATAAATGAAAAAGAAATGAAGGAAACAATAGCAAAGATCAATAAAACTAAAAGCTGGTTCTTTGAGAAGATAAACAAAATAGATAAGCCACTAGCCAGACTCATCAAGAAAAAAAGGGAGAAGACTCAAATCAATAGAATTAGAAATGAAAAAGGAGAAGTAACAACTGACACTGCAGAAATAAAAAAAATCATGAGAGATTACTACAAGCAACTCTATGCCAATAAAATGGACAATCTGGAAGAAATGGACAAATTCTTAGAAATGCACAACCTGCCAAGACTGAATCAGGAAGAAATAGAAAATATGAACAGACCAATCACAAGCACTGAAATTGAAACTGTGATTAAAAACCTTCCAACAAACAAAAGCCCAGGACCAGATGGCTTCACAGGTGAATTCTATCAAACCTTTAGAGAAGAGCTAACACCTATCCTTCTCAAACTCTTCCAAAATATAGCAGAGGGAGGAACACTCCCAAATTCCTTCTACGAAGCCACCATCACCTTGATACCAAAACCAGACAAGGATGTCACAAAGCAAGAAAACTACAGGCCAATATCACTGATGAACATAGATGCAAAAATCCTCAACAAAATACTAGCAAACAGAATCCAACAGCACATTAAAAGGATCATACACCATGATCAAGTGGGGTTTATTCCAGGAATGCAAGGATTCTTCAATATACGCAAATCTATCAATGTGATAAACCATATTAACAAATTGAAGGAGAAAAACCATATGATCATCTCAATAGATGCAGAGAAAGCTTTCGACAAAATTCAACACCCATTTATGATAAAAACCCTCCAGAAAGTAGGCATAGAGGGAACTTTCCTAAACATAATAAAAGCCATATATGACAAGCCCACAGCAAACATCATCCTCAATGGTGAAAAACTGAAAGCATTTCCACTAAGATCAGGAACAAGACAAGGTTGCCCACTCTCACCACTCTTATTCAACATAGTTTTGGAAGTTTTAGCCACAGCAATCAGAGAAGAAAAGGAAATAAAAGGAATCCAAATCGGAAAAGAAGAAGTAAAGCTGTCACTGTTTGCAGATGACATGATACTATACATAGAGAATCCTAAAGATGCTACCAGAAAACTACTAGAGCTAATCAATGAATTTGGTAAAGTAGCAGGATACAAAATTAATGCACAGAAATCTCTGGCATTCCTATATACTAATGATGAAAAATCTGAAAGTGAAATCAAGAAAACACTCCCATTTACCATTGCAACAAAAAGAATAAAATATCTAGGAATAAACCTACCTAAGGATACGAAAGACCTGTATGCAGAAAATTATAAGACACTGATGAAAGAAATTAAAGATGATACAAATAGATGGAGAGATATACCATGTTCTTGGATGGGAAGAATCAATATTGTGAAAATGACTCTACTACCCAAAGCAATCTACAGATTCAATGCAATCCCTATCAAACTACCACTGGCATTTTTCACAGAACTAGAACAAAAAATTTCGCAATTTGTATGGAAACACAAAAGACCCCGAATAGCCAAAGCAATCTTGAGAACGAAAAAAGGAGCTGGAGGAATAAGGCTCCCTGACTTCAGACTATATTACAAAGCAACAGTAATCAAGACAGTATGGTACTGGCACAAAAACAGAAAGATAGATCAGTGGAACAGGATAGAAAGCCCAGAGATAAACCCACGCACATATGGACACCTTATCTTTGATAAAGGAGGCAGGAATGTACAGTGGAGAAAGGACAGCCTCTTCAATAAATGGTGCTGGGAAAACTGGACAGGTACATGTAAAAGTATGAGATTAGATCACTCCCTAACACCATACACAAAAATAAGCTCAAAATGGATTAAAGACCTAAATGTAAGGCCAGAAACTATCAAACTCTTAGAAGAAAACATAGGAAGAACACTCTATGACATAAATCACAGCAAGATCCTTTCTGACCCACCTCCTAGAGTAATGGAAATAAAAACAAAAATAAACAAATGGGACCTAATGAAACTTCAAAGCTTTTGCACAGCAAAGGAAACCATAACCAAGACCAAAAGACAACCCTCAGAATGGGAGAAAACATTTGCAAATGAAGCAACTGACAAAGGATTAATCTCCAAAATTTACAAGCAGCTCATGCAGCTCAATAACAAAAAAACAAACAACCCCATCCAAAAATGGGCAGAAGACCTAAATAGACATCTCTCCAAAGAAGATATACAGAATGCCAACAAACACATGAAAGAATGCTCAACATCATTAATCATTAGAGAAATGCAAATCAAAACTACAATGAGATATCATCTCACACCAGTCAGAATGGCCATCATCAAAAAATCTAGAAACAATAAATGCTGGAGAGGGTGTGGAGAAAAGGGGACACTCTTGCACTGCTGGTGGGAATGTGAATTGGTTCAGCCACTGTGGAGAACAGTATGGAGGTTCCTTAAAAAACTACAAATAGAATTACCATATGACCCAGCAATCCCACTACTTGGCATATACCCTGAGAAAACCAAAATTCAAAAAGAGTCATGTACCAAAATGTTCATTGCAGCTCTATTTACAATAGCCAGGACATGGAAACAACCTAAGCGCCCATCATCGGATGAATGGATAAAGAAGATGTGGCACATATACACAATGGAATATTACTCAGCCTTAAAAAGAAATGAAATTGAGCTATTTGTAATGAGATGGATAGACCTAGAGTCTGTCATACAGAGTGAAGTAAGTCAGAAAGAAAAAGACAAATACCGTATGCTAACACATATATATGGAATTTAAGGGAAAAAAAGGTCATGAAGAACCTAGGGGTAAGACAGGAATAAAGACGCAGACCTACTGCAGAACGGACTTGAGGATATGGGGAGGGGGAAGGGTGAGTTTTGACAGGGCGAGAGAGAGTCATGGACATATACACACTAACAAACGTAGTAAGGTAGATAGCTGGGGGGAAGCAGCTGCAAGGCACAGGGATATTAGCTCGGTGCTTTGTGACAGCCTGGAAGGGTGGGATGGGGAGAGTGGGAGGGAGGGAGACGCAAGAGGGAAGACATATGGGAACATATGTATATGTATAGCTGATTCACTTTGTTATAAAGCAGAAACTAACACACCATTGTAAAGCAATTATACCCCAATAAAGATGTTTAAAAAAAAAAAAAAAAAAAGACACTTCCAGAAACCATCCACCTGTGTCTCTACCTTTATGCAGGCAAACAATTTGAAACAAAAATTGTCTCTTTTCTTCTTTAAAGTCACCGGGGAAAGAAAATAAGTAGTCTTCCTGAACATTCCATTTCAGTATTTGATCCCTTCGCAGTCCTGAAGATCTTCATTAGATCCAACTGGAATCTCTCCCGCTTTAGTGTAAGCCCTTTTCATCTTATTCTGTCCTTTGCTGATAGAAAACTTCATTTTTTGTTTTTTTGTGTGTGTGACTAAAACTCTTCCTAGATGGTAGTTACCTCTATCTTCTCTTCCAAAAGCAAACGTATCTCCATTGTTTCCATTTTTCCCACAGCATCACTTTCCAGCTCATTATTCATCATTCTCATTCTTTCCTGAAGTTTTTTCCCTTTTGCTACAGCTATTTTTTTACAAAAGATGATAACTATGAAAATTATTTTATTACCTTGAAAAACTGACTTTCTTACCATTGAACTGGTTGAATTTTTCCTCTACCTTATCCAAACAGAGCAAAACAATTATTTAACCCTGAGGTTTCACTCCCTGGGAAGCTTGAATTTTGAATAATTAGCTGTTAAATTACTTAGGTGCAGAAAGATGGAGAATGTTTGGCAATGTCTTTTTAAATGTTTCCCTCAGGCTATTCACATGCTAATCATAATAAAACATTGAGACACTGCAGCAATGAGGAAGGCATAACAAGTGCCTAAAGATTAAGTGCTAAAATAAAATTCTTGTTTTAAATCTGGGAACTTTGTAATAACACCTCATTTTTACTGTTCCTTAAGAAATAACACTGACTTGAATACAAAACTAAACAGCTGAAGCTGAGAATATTAAACCGCTGGTTGGCAGCTACCACCTCTGGAAAAAAGAGAAAGAGAGCTGGGCTGCAGGTTCGCCCTGGGTGAGGGCAGAGGTACTTAGCACTGTCACCTTGACAAGAGGTCGGGACCCTGGGGCAAGGTTGAACAGCCTTCTGTTAAAGAGGAACTCTAAGTGGACGGATAAAATCTTTTTTAGGTACAGTTAGACAACAAAAGGAATATACAGTACTCAATAACTGTGCTACCCAAAGGCCCACTAAAAGAAAATGGAAGTAGTTCAGATGTTTCTCAGAACAAGCTTAATTAAACTTTTTCTCAAAGGCTAATCTGATTTTTTTTTTTGGCGGTGGTGGGGGGTGGCGGGCAACAGAGTGAAGGAAAGAAGAGCACAGTTTTCATAAAATCTGAAAGCTGTTTCTTTTCTCAATCTCTCAATCTTTCACCTGGGGCTAAAAAAACAAAAGGTGTTTTTATATATCCTCTCCTCTCTGTTTCTAGCACACATAGTTCTCATTAAATTTCTTTTTCCCCAAAAAGCTCTTCCTTTGACTGATGGCTTCTGTTTAATGCTTAATCTGTTTTCTTTTTCCTTGTAATTGAATAGCATTGCATCCAATACACCCTTAGCTGTTACAGTAAATCACCATTTCCTGCATCTCTTTAATGCAGTTAAGGGATGTCAGAATTATCTCAGAGGTAGCAGGTTTCCCTTATCTTAGGATGATAGCAATGTCTCCAGTGAAGAAAACACCTCATATCTGTTTTTAAAGACTCCTCTGCAATATTCCATTCCATTCTGAATAAACAAAACAAAAAACAAACAAAAAAAAAACCTTAGGCCTTTTAAAGAAAAATAAATGGCTAGAAATCTTCAGTGGACTCAGGCTCTAAAACTGCAGAATTTAGTCATTAGGTGATCCATGGCTGTGTCCTGCCAAGAACGCTCTCTGAGGTTCTGAGGCACAAGACAGTCTGTGGAGCCGACTGATACATCCAAGGTGCTCTCCTGACTGGAAGCCAGATTTGTGACAGGAGAAATGGCACCTCAGGGAAAGTTGACTATTTGTTGCTTGCCTTTTCACTAAGAGAGTCAAAACCTTGAAGCGGAAGCTTTCTGAGGACCATGCCTACCTAAGCTGCACCCCCCACACACGTACTGTGACAGAGCTTACCTTCTCACAAGCCTCCACGGGCCTTGAAACAATGAATACCACCACACAGAGCCCTCTCTGGGCAAAGAAGGAGGCCACCAGGATCAGGGCTTTTGCTTTTTGATTCCTTCCCCTCTCTTCTTAAGCTCTTTGGGGCATCCAATGAACATCCTGCTTAACTTCTCTGCAATCAAGTTCAAAATGAACTAGACATCAATTATCCTTTACTTTGACTCACTAAAGGGATTTTACTTTAGAAGGAAATGAACATCCTAGTCTTTGATACATAAATACACATTTAAAACTTTTGGTTTGAGGGACCCAAGAGCTTTCCCTGAAATCTTACTGTATGTTCTGATACTAGGTTCTGTCCTGGATAAGAAGCCAGAAGAGGCACTCCTCTAAATGGTATACGGTGTTCTCCTAAGAAGGTGAAGCTGCCCAATAGCCCAGCTGGGGCTCATGAGGGCCTCTTCCCACCCCAGGCATTCCTTAAAGGGCCAGGGCAGTGTCTAGTCATTCGTCTTGTATTTCCAACTGTAAGAAGACCCTGAACCTTATAAAGAGAATTTCCCCTGTAAAATTAATTCTATTGAGAGATGGCAACTATCACTTATCTTAAGCTCACTACTAAGCTGACCTTTCATGTATTTATTTAGCTCAGATGTATCTCTGCTCAGAAAGCTCAAGAAATATTTGTCTTGTAACTAGAATAAAGACTAAATATATATAATCACTGAGCATTCTCAAGGCCCCAAGGTACAGCAGAAACTCATCAGACCCACCAGAGTCTTCTTTAGGGTAGTAATTATCAACTATTTCACCACCAATGCTCCTCTGATAATTTCCTCCTGTAGACCTCATGATTTGAAAAATTTGGGGGCTTCCCTGGTGGCGCAGTGGTTGAGAGTCCACCTGCTGATGCAGGGGACACAGGTTTGTGCCCCGGTCTGGGAAGATCCCACATGCCGCGGAGCGGCTGGGTCCGTGAGCCATGGCTGCTGAACCTGCATGTCTGGAGCCTGTGCTCCGCAACGGGAGAGGCCGCAACAGTGAGAGGCCCGTGCACCGCAAAAAAAAAAAAAAAAAATTTGTCTACAAACAGGCACATATTAAGGAATAATCTATTTTCCCTTTTCATTAATCTAACAAATGCAGCTGTCAATAGTCAGAACTCTGGATAGATTGAGATAAACATATTACAACGATGGATTTATATAATCCCGGCCCAAAGCAAAGAATCTTAACATTTTAATTAGTCTGTACAATGTTATTACGAATAAATGCATAATTTCTATTAGATTTTTACAAACATCAAAAATCACTCATAGATCCTCTTTACCATCTTGTGGGCCTCTCGACAAGGACAGAGTGCCAAGGCTCTCCATCCCTCTCTGATTCCCTTTATCCCTCAGTATTTCTCTCTTTCCTAGTGCTAGATTTTGAAATACCAATAAAATATTCTGGCCCATCAACCTATTAAGGTCTTATCCACATTAATCCCCATTTTATGTCTTGATTCCTGATTCCAGTGAAGTATTCACATGGGCTCCTAGGGTAGTAACACCCCTCACCCCTTGCTTGGTCCTGATGCTCCCACACTCCTAAACTACCCTCACAGATAGTGATGTCGGTGAACTAGCCTTGCAGGTACATAGTTTGCCAAGAACTTCCAAGCCCTTCAGTTTTGTTGGAATGCATCTTTGAATAATAAAGCTTTGTTAATTCAGTGGGGGAAATCTGATTGCTTCCAATAATAAAATAGTTGGCTTGGGGCTTCCCTGGTGGTGCAGTGGTTAAGGATCTGCCTGCCAACGCAGGGGACAGGGTTCGAGCCCTGGTCCGGGAAGATCCCACATGCTGCACAGCAACTAAGCCCATGCGCCACAACTACTGAGCCTGTGCTCTAGAGCCCAAGAGCCACAACTATGGAGTCCATGAGCCACAACTACTGAAGCCTGAGTGCCTAGAGCCCATGCTCCACAACAAGCCACCGCAATGAGAAGCCCACCCACCGCAATGAAGAGTAGCCCCCACTCGCCACAACTAGAGAAAGCCCACGCAGCAACGAAGACCCAATGCAGCCAAAAATAATTAATTAATTAATTAATCTTAAAAAATAGTTGGCTTAAGGATTTTTTCTTTCCTTTTATTTAAGTAATTTGTTTATTTGGGGGCAGTGGAGGAGAGCATCATATAAGCCATACATCACTTAATTAATTGCCCCCTGTACATTTCAAATGGTTTGACTTGGGGTTGTGGACTCACAATCTGACAAAGCTATGAAACAAAGGGGGAGTAATGCCCAATGCCCTCCCATAAACTCCAAATAGTCTACTTAAAAACAAAAAAGACTCTGTGCTATCCCTAGAGAAATATTTATAGCACAGATATAGCCTGTGCATGGTATTTTCTTTAAAATACTGTCGTTTGTCATAAAATGCAGTGAGGATTAGGATGTCTGACCACATTGGAGTGACAACAACATATCCACTGCCTGGCAACCACTCCTAGAATTGCCTCACTCTTTAACCAGGAATGGCGTTTTGGAGAGAATCCAATTTGCTGCTTTAAGTGAAAAGGATTATAAGTGACATGCCCATAATTATCTGTGTTCTATCCATTACCATTTTCTCTTTAAAATATGTGAGTGGCTTGGGGCTTCCCTGGTGGCGCAGTGGTTGAGAGTCCGCCTGCCGATGCAGGGGACACGGGTTCGTGCCCCGGTCCGGGAAGATCCCACATGCCGCAGAGCGGCTGGGCCCGTGAGCCATGGCTGCTGAGCCTGCGCGTCCGGAGCCTGTGCTCCGCAACGGGAGAGGCCACAGCAGTGAGAGGCCCGCGTACCACAAAAAATAAAATAAAATAAAATATGTGAGTGGCTAGAGCTAGACCTTACTGTCTCTTCCTGGCCTCACTCTCACTTGCCTGACCTCAGTAAGAGGAAGATCTCACCCACCACCTGGTCACTAGGTATCCTCCCTGATCCTTGTCAGCTGGCTGGAATAGTCCTTCACCATCAAGCCAAAGAGACTGGGGCTGTGACTGTGCATCATACACGTCCCTAACCAGGACTAGACAAGTCTCATAGAAATAGGAGATGAAAGACAAGACGAATGAATTAGTAACACTTATATGATGTAGAGGAAAAGAAAAGCTCTGCTGAGGCTTTAGGGAAAAAACATCCTGCATCAGCACATCCTCACCAAGACGAGTATCTTTTCCAATGTTCAATATCTGTTACCTTAGTTCTCTAAAGCCTATAAATCTAAGGAAGATATCATTTGTAGTGAGACTCTAGCCAATACTTTAAAGTAATTGTATGGAGGTTTGATGACCCTGAATCTCCCTCTAAGACTTTTACACAGATTCATGACAGCAGGCCATGGCAGGCAGATTTGTTTTCTCTCCTGACAGAATATCATGGCGCCAAGAGGCCATTTTTCTTGAGCTACTGCTGAGCTAAGCACTTACTGGTGGGATGTCCTGTCCTCTGTGCTGGTCAGCAGAGCGCAGGACCAGACTCCACCATCAGCTGCTGCTGCTTTTTCACCCTTGTTGGTCAAATGTCATCACATTGCTATTTTGCCTGTAACATTAAACTGTTCATTCCCTGGAATATGGGGAAACCAAAGCAAGTCAGAGGCTCCTGTGCTATGACCAGGACCCTGACTCCAAGTCAAAACTTCCTGCCCATGTCATAATATAGCTCCTCCTGGAGGTCTGTCTGTCGGGCTCTGTCAGAGTTCTGAGCCACCAATGACCTCTAACTACCTTCCAAGGAACGTTTTCTTACATTGAGTCTTATCTGCTGTGTCCTAAGATCTAATCTGCTTATCCAATCCCAGCCTCCTGTGACCTCAGGGGACCTGCAGTGATATCTTGTCTTTCTTCCAGGTCTGGGTCTCTATGATCAATCACCCCCACAGGAGCCCAGACGAACACAGAGGACACCACTCTCCCTCCTGGAGAGTTAATGCCACATCTCCTGTACGCTGAAGACTTGCCTAAAGGAATATTAATTCCTCACCCCCAAAGTTAACGGAAATGACCACGATTTTTTGCCAGGCTGTACAATTATGTATATATCTGTTCCTCTTCAAATTAGAGTTTCCTCAGGGCAGACACCATATCTTTTCAGCCGTAGTTATCGGCAAGTGCCCTTCTTGTAGTAAGAATTCAAGAAATGTTGGTTGAATTTAACTGAAAAAAACACTTCAGATTTTAAGTGTTAAAAAAAAGGCGGGGGGGGGCTTCCCTGGTGGTGCAGTGGTTATGAGTCCGCCTGCCGATGCAGGGGACACGGGTTTGTGCCCTGGTCCGGGAAGATCCCACTTGCCGCGGAGCGGCTTGGCCCGTGAGCCATGGCCGCTGAGCTTGCGCGTCCGGAGCCTGTGCTCCGCAACGGGAGAAGCCACAAGAGTGAGAGGCCCACGTACTGCAACAACAACAACAACAAAAAAAGAGCCACAAGAGGGATCCTATGGTGTAGAACAGTTCAGGATCTTGACTGTAGTGGTGAATAAATGAATCTACACAGGTGGTAAAAATTATATACAACTTAATACACACACACACACACACACAAAAGTACAAGTAAAACTGATAAAAGATCAGTGGGTTGTATCGATGTCAGCATTCTAGTTATGATATTATACTGTGGTTTTGCAAAATGTTATAATTGGGGGAGAATGAACAAAGTGTACAGGGGATCCTCTATTCTATACTTTACAACTGCACATAAATCCTCAGCTCCATCAATGAGAGAAAAACTGAGAAAGAGACTGACTAAAAAGGTATAACAACAAATTGCAACACATCCCCTTGTTTGGGTTTATTTTAGACTATAAAAGAAACTTTGGAGAAATTGGAAAAATGTGAATATGGACAAGATGTTAGTTGATGTTAGGGAATGATTGTTAAATTCTTTTAGGTGATAATGATGTAGTTCTTAGAAGGCAGATGCTCAGTATTTTGAGCTGAAGTGGCATAAGCCTGCAATTTCCTTTCGTGTGTGTGTATGCGTATCCATGTATATACATATAGGCATCAATATAGCATTATTCACTTAACACTTTTATATTTTTAATTGTTCACTTTAAAAAGTTGGATAAAATTTGAAAATATTGTAGAAATAATTATGGCCAAAGAAATAATCAGAAATGGGGCCCAAGATTGATGTGACAAGGATTATCTGTGTTCAGCATTATTCATAATGACAAAAAGAAAATGAAAACAGTTGGAACATCAATTAACTAGAACATGAGCTCTAGGAAGGCAGGGACTTTGTCTTGGTCACTGAAGTTATCTCCAGCACCCAGAACAGTGTCTGGCACAAAACAGATGCTCAATAAATATTAACTGAATGAATAAATGTGTAACATTAAGATAAATCATTTTGTTGCTCTATAATAAAATATTAGCAAACTCTTTAAATCTGCCTTTAGACAATATGTAATGACGTGGGGACATGCCCAACTTAAAACAGTTTATTAAATTCTGTCTAACCCCAAATGCTAAAGATAAATGAATGGACAGGTAGACAAATGGACAGGCAGTATAGTAAGTCATTAAGAGCAACTATGCCTTGGTGTAAGGTAATGAGGGATTTTGATTTCTTGTGATACTTTGTTGCATCTTCCAAGTTACCTGAAAAAAGCTTTATATTACTTTTTTAAATCAGAAAAAAAAAAAATTTAGGGAGAATTCCCTGGCAGTCCAGTGGTTAGGACTTTGCACTCTCACTGCTGAGGACCCGGGTTCGATCCCTGGTCAGGAAACTAAGATTCCACAAGCCATACAGTGTGGCCAAAAAAGAAAAAAAAAAATTAGTAAAAACGTTTTAAAACCTTGAAATCTAGTAGGTAGGGCTCAGATCCTTGATGCTCCTTTACCATCAACTGTGGGACACTCTCGTAACTGTGTAGCCCTTTCTTTCCCCCATACCACTTAGGGCTGGATCTAAAAGCCAGGCTTCCACATTAACTCCTTACCTAACACTCCGGTTCTGACAGCTCTGTCTCAGGACCTAAACCACAGGTAACTGAAAGCCCTAATACCCTGCTTAGTTCCTCTTACCCATTCCTCACTTGAAAACTGACCTTGCTCTCCACACCTCCCATCCCCCACCTCCACAGATGGGAATAAATGAATGTTCTGACACTGACCAGTTTCTGGATCTCCTCCCTACTATGCCCTGACTGACTGGATTAGTCCTCTTAGACACAACGGTTGCTTCAACCAGCCTGAGCTCCTGTATCCTTTTAACCCCAGTACTGGACAGACTGGCTTCCCTCTCAGGGCCATCCTTTGTGGCTAGTTCTTTTCCAGCCTGATTTCCTCATTAACGCCCTCTGTTAAGGTTCCCAAATGGTTCCTGCCAATATTCATCCCCCTGTACAACAGTAGAGCTATATGGGCAGAGCCATATCAGCAAGACCAAGATAGTTCATTTGTCTCTTCATCATAAGTCCTCTAACCTAATTTTTTTACCTGGCAACAATCTGATGGCTCTGAGAATAATATAGATTGTGATTCTCATTCATCTCATGCATGTCAAAGAGACAGGACTTAGGCCTAATGTCAAGTCAGCAGGTCTCTAAGAGAAATGAGGTATCGTCAATTATGTGGAGAATTCAAACGATCCTTTATTGAGCTCTTTGAGCAACAGAAGTCAAGAGAAAGTTTTAGGAGATAATTAAACTCATGTGAGGTAAAGGAAGATGATTTACATGTGAAAGTAAAAGTCTTACTTAATAATTACTTTGCATGATAAGAAATAGGGTCAGAGTAAAAGTGTTCTAAAATGAATATATAGATAGAGAAATTGTTGGTAATGTGGAGGCGAGATGATGCAGTTCTTTGAAAGTTTATAGAAATGGATAAATGTTCGCTTGGAATGAGTTTCAGTGATAAAGTATTTGCTAAAGTTATATCTACTTGCCTTTCAGACATTATCAGAAAGCCTCTTCCTCAGAGTAAGGGGAAATCAAAAGTGACAAGCCGTTATCTGTTATGTAAAGTTCCAGGGCCATTTTGGAAGAGAGATGAAGGGAAGAGTATTAATAGAACAGATTAAATATAATTAGATATTAAATTGCCACCAATATATACAAGATTGTGTGATAAACCTTAAGTCACAAGCGAATGTTATTTTTTTCTAGAACATCATTTGATATCAGAGACAGGCAAAAAAAAAATAAGCTTCTTATCCTTGCAAACCCATGCCAAGAAACTTAACTATTCACTCACCTGAGACAGCCCATTTAAAATAAGAAGCTAGTTCATCCTTGCTTGTCTGAAATGTGATGCTGCTGAGGACCAATGGAAGCAATCTGGTCCAAACCCTTTCTCAGAGCCTCTGGTGCTAAGCTCTCCATCCTGCAGCAACCACTTCTGGTGGAGTCTGAGGAAGTAGAGTCAAATAAACTGCAGCTCCAGCTCTTGATCCTGTTCCCAGAGCCACAGTATTAGGAGAGTACACTTCACCTACATCCCTGACCAGCATCTCTTTTGACAAAATCGTAATTGTATACGATCTTGCACTTCTAATCAACACGGGAAGAGTTAATGATATTTAAGAAGCAAGTTGTTTATTTACTCCAGCTGCCAAGGTATTGTTTGCAGATAGAGGGATGAGTGGCATTTTTGTTACTGATAGGGTAAGAAAATGAAGGACTAGTTCTGTGCAGGTGAATGAGTCCAACTCAGCACTCTGTCTTCACTCATGTCAGCTGCCTCCATGATGATATTTACCAGTAGGAGGGCTCCGTGAGAGCAATGAGGTAGGACAAGTTTTCATTACGGGGGACTGTACGTTTCAGGACATTTAACACCTGTGGACCCACCAACTAAATGCTAGTATATTTCTCAGGCACAGTGACACCCCAAAAGCCCTGGACATTTCTGAATGCCCCAGAGGGCATTCTGACCCCAGTGGAGAACGACAGGTGAATAACTGGGCTCATTTAGACTATCCTAGACCAAGCAGTTTGGTCTCCTTGCTTGATTTTCTAAACAAATATAAACTTCTTTGTTTCAAAACACAATGAGAAGCTAGACCAAGTAAAAATGAAAAGCAAATTTGAAATATACATGAGTACTTTGTTTCAAATGAGTTAAAATTCAACAATCTAAATTTGTTGACTTCTTCTCCTCCTTCTAGGAGAAAGCTGCAATTAGTCACCCAAAGATTGATTTTATCACTCAATCGTTATCTCAGACTTATTTTATTTTCAGCTTTATTGGAGTATAAGTGACAAAAGAAATTATATGTATTTGAGGTGTGCAACTTGATGTTTTGATATATGTATGCATTGTGAAATGATCACCACAATCTAGTTAATATATCCATCTCCTCATATAATTACCATTTTTTGTGTGTTCTGTGAGAACACTTAAGATCTCACAAATTTCAAGTATACAACACAGTATTATTAACTATAATCACATTACTGTACATTGGATCTCCAGAACTTACCTGTCATACAACTGAAACTTTGTGCCCTTTGACCAACGTCTCCCACTTTCTCCACCCCTCCAGCCCCTAGCAACCACCATCCTACTCTCTGCTTCTATGAGTTTGACTATCTTAGCTTCCTCATATAAGTGCGATCATACAGTATCTGTTTACTTAACATAGTGTCCTCCAGTAAATGGCAAAACTAGAATTCAAACCCAGAGAGTCTGACTCTGCAGCCCATGACACACACACAGTCTTTTAAGCTGGGAAAGCCTATCCATCCAACCCTCATTGATCTATGTTGCTGCAAATGGCAGAATTTCTTCCTTTTTAAAGGCTGATTAATATTCCATTGCACATATATACCACATTTTCTTTATCTATTCATCTGTCAATGGTCATTTAGCTTGTTTCCACGTCTTGGCTACTGTGAATAATGCTGCCATGAACTTGGGAGTGCAGATATCTCTTCAAGATATTGATTTCACTTCTTTTGGATATATATGCAGAAAAGACCTCTATCCAAGGTGACAGATGGCTGTCGTTGGATGGCTAAACCAGGAAGATCAGAAAGGTCTGCTGATACTTGGCTTACTTATAAGGGAGAATCAAGCACTAGCTAAAAGCAAAAACAAGAAGGTGATGGGCTACAGAACTGCAAGAGGAAACCCAGTACAAGTCTACAGTTTGCTACCTAGAACATTCTGCCCCCAGAATGCATTGCTGGCATTTACTGACCATTCAGGTCTCAGATCAATGAGGGTTGGATGGATAGGCTTTCCCAGCTTAAAAGACTGTGTGTGTGTCATGGGCTGCAGAGTCAGACTCTCTGGGTTTGAATTCTAGTTTTGCCATTTACTAGCTCAGCATTTGTATGCAAGTCATTTAACCTTTCTGAATCTCACTTCTCTCATCTATAAAATGTGAGTATTAATAGTAATTAATAGCTTTGATAGTTGTGAGAATTATGTAAGCTAATGTATGTAAAGCACATAGAACAGTGACTAAGTCATTGTAAGCACTCAATAAACATTGACTATTTTAGGAGGATGATGATTAGGCTTTGACAAGACAACAAGGTGGAGAAGATATGAAATTCCAAGTGAGATATCAGACCAAAATATCAATATTTCAAGCTATCTTGAGAAATAGTTTTATAACTCTTGAACACTTTACCCACTTGAATACTTTACCTAAAGTATAAAGTAATCAGAAGAAGATGTTTGAAAGCAGGAGGGCTTGTGAGGATATTCTCTTTGGAGAAAGTTGTGCTGTGAACCTATTATTCTCCACTTGGGGACAGAGAGCAGAGATGGCCCTTCACTGTCAGCCTCGGGTCCCCCAGAAGATCTTCATCTGCAAACTTGTAGAGAGTGCACAGTGTACAAGGTCTGATTCCTACCTGGGAAATCTAAAGGCAAGAGATGAGCTGTACTAACTCTTTGGGTGGCAGAACCAGAACTGAGATGCAGAGTTAGCTTTACCTCACTTCCTCAGAGTGCATCACTCAGAGTTGCAGTCAGAGGAGCCCAGGAAGGAATATCTGAAGATATGAAAGCACCCAGGAGATGCGAGCTTTAATCATTTATAAAACCCACACCAACACAGGAAAAGCCAAGCAGCCAAGTAATAGCTACCCTGTACCTTTATCTCCTCTCATTAGCCAGCCCCCACCTTCTTTATCCAGGCTGAGAGCATACACCTGGTGCAACAATATCACAGTGAAGATGAATAAAGAGAAAGTGGGCAAAAGTCAGCCACCACCACCATTCTGCCACTTCCCCCAAAGGCCTGGCGTGTAGAAAGGGGGAAATAAATACTTGAAGATGAGTTTGAATGAATATTTAAGGATAGGTTAATGTCTAGGAGTGGGCATCCTAATCACTAAATTAAGCTTGTGTTTGTGACATCTGCTAAGAGAGAAGAGAAAAGTCAAGATTTTATCCAGAGTCAGGGAAAGATTACTTTCACAAATAAAATTTCTAAAGGATAGCAGGTGACAAAAACAAATTTGCATTTTGATTACTTTATGAGTCATGCTTATTTAAAATACCTCTTACACTATTTTTATTATCCTCAGACCACCCAATCTAAATTAGTCACTGTGCTATGATAGTCACTGTCTATCATATTATTTGCTTCATAGCACTGACCCGAGATGAAATTATCTTATATGCTTATTTGCTTCCCTAGTGTCTTTCACCCCACACTAGAATGCAGGCTCCTTGATGGTAGGCACCTTGTCTATCTAGTTCTCTGCTATATCACGGCACCCAGAATGGGGCTAGATGTCAATAGATCATGGATACTCAATAATACATCACAGAGACTCAACAGTCATTTCTTAAATGAATGAAACCTGAGTGTGTGGTCAACCTCGGTGTTCTTTCAATTCACCTCATTGCTTCAATTACATTTTCAGATCTAATTATTGTAGCTTATGGCTCAAAATCTGAAGACCCAAGGGCCCTTTCTCCAACCAACAAAGGGAACAGACAACAGGCAAACTTAATGCTCTGTAAATCAGAGGGTGGGAGTGGTAGGGATTTGAAGAGAAAAAGAGGACTTAAAGTCAAAACGAGGCAGAGGATCTGAATCAACAGTAAGGCAGGCTGAGTACTGTAGCCAACACATTCGAAAGCCCAGCTCTCTGCCTCCCATCCTTTATGTCACCCCACAGCCTCGACATAATAATCCTCCCCATAAAGCTCTGACCAGCAAAGACATCAAACGCCTACCTCTCATGTATTATTTTTGGAAGGAAAAATTTATTGAGCAAAGCACAAAAGAATTCAGAAAAGAGTAGGACATTTAATTCAGGAAAAAATAATTGCAGACAAAACAAAAGTATATAAGAAACCTATGGTTCAAAAAGGAAATCAACCAACATATGCCATAATTTTGATCATTTGATGCACTTGAAAAAATGGGAGTTAATTTGCCCTGGATTATAAGGATATGTTTTCTGAAGAGACTTAGGCTTAGCCCTCAGGTTCGATCACAGTTCTTGGTTTTTGCAGTGAATAACGTTTATGTACTTATTATATTGTAAATATTTATTGGTTTTTGATTTTTGAAGTCAATAGACAAAGCACAGAAGCCTTAATTAAAGTTACAGAAAAGAATGAAAAATGTTATTATTGTTGAAAATATAAAGAGTATACCTGCAGAAATTGGAGGATTAAGAAGGACAATGTAGACATGAACTAAGAATGTTAATTTTATCTTAAATAGCAGGGAGGGAAACAATATTGTCTAAAGTGATGGATCAAGAAATAGAAGCTTATGTTTGTTATTTGAGATGATAAATTATATATACATATGTACTATATCACTAACAGTTTGGCTGAAGAAAAGGATGGTATAAAAATTATATGTGATCCTCACACATGTCAGATTTCCTGCTCTTTTGCTAGCTAATTCCTGTGCCTCCTTCCTGTTTAAATGACATTTCCTTAGAAGAGACTTTCTTTGTTGTTTCCCCCAACACACACTAAGGTAAGCCTTCTCTTATAAACTCACTTGCTCATCATGCTTCCTGTTTGGTAACACTCATCACATCTGCAATTACTTGTTTAATCTCTTTCTCTCTCCTATTAGATTGTAAGCCCCATGAGGATAGAAGGCAATTCTATCCTGTTCAGTGCTCTATCTCCAGCATAGAAGGTTCTCAGTAAATATTTATTGAAGGACTAAATGCTGCATGCAAAAACATATATCTGTAAGTAATCTAAATTCCGTTTCTTTTACATTGGGAAGTTGGTAAATAATATTTAAATCTGATAAAGCAATAAATGCTAGTATAAACATATAATTTAGTATTATAGAGGTAACTTCAGTCCCAAACAAAAATGGAGTCTGAAAATGAGGGTTGGGGAGTCCCAAAAAAGACTTTTAACGTTGATTTTCATCTTCTGGTACTGCTTCAATTTTTCTCATGAACATATATTACTTTTATAATTGTATTTCTTAAGACCCAAGGTTCTATCACTGACTAAAAGCCTTATTGTATGAAATAATAAAAAAAGAAAGATGTAAATCACAAAAGTGAAAGGCTCTCCAGGAAAAAAGAATAGGAAAATGAAAGTAATACATGTACAGGAAATAAAAATAAAATAACCCATTAAAATGTATATCGAATTAATATATTCAATCTTAGATGAAAATGAAATTAAAGGAAATGATGTCATTGCATATCAATCTTCTTTGTAATAATGGATTTTAAAAATGGTAATAACTGCTCAACACCACACAGCCAGACAGGACCTTAATCTCATAATTGGTGAAAATTTAAAATAGCACAAATATTCTAAAGAACAGTATGGACATTTATAATAAAAGTGATAAAAACAAACTATTTTCTTCTCATATGTGAATCCTGTGGGAATTATACTCTAAGAAAGTAAGACAGAATAATTAAAAAAACTAAAATTTCAGTAAAAGCACATATGATTTAATAAACTATATTTTAATAACCATAAAAATATACTACAATCAGCAATAATACTTATGAAAAATGTGTTTAGATATGGAATTTTAGATTTAACATAATAAAAAATAAAAGCTGGAAGGATATTACAGGAAAAAAAATCCAATACCCATAAACATGAAATAAAAGTAATTTTTCATTACCTCCTAATACAAATAGAATCAGAAGAGTAACATAACTAGCGATAAAATCACCAGAATCATAATAAAACCAATATAGTTAAAAGAAGTCTTTCAGACTTTTGAAGTTTAGCAGTACGTCTGATTAGAGTTGTTTAAACAATTGAATAGAATATTTGTATTAATTTTTCTAAATTTTCTAATAAAAACTAATTTACAAAACATTTTTCAAAGCACATTTTAAGTAAATGTCTCTGAAATACACATATTAGCACTGAAAACTCCTTTGAAACTCTGATCGACCTAAGATGCTCAAATGTGTTAATTCTAGTTATTCTAGTTATCTAGTTAATAACAACTTCCTGTGTTCCAGACATTAGCAAGGTGTCAGAGAGAAACCAAAGACAAACAAAGCATCCTGAAATGTTTCTGGTAATTGGATTTTGGTGATCCGAGAAGTGAATTAGATTGAAAAACTTGTTCCGATGTAATTTTTTAGATGTAATGAAAACAACCTTAGTTTTTGAAAATAGACTAAATGAAAATAAGAATTAAGGGAAAAATACAAATATAAGTCGCCAAATATAAGGCTTCCCTGGTGGTGCGGTGGTTAAGAATCCGCCCGCCAATGCAGGGGACATGGATTCAAGCCCTGGTCAGGGAAGATCCCATATGCTGTGAAGCAACTGAGCCCGTGCGCCTCAACTACTGAGCCTGTGCTCTAGAGCCGGCGTGCCACAACTACTGAAGCCCACGTGCCTAGAGGCCATGCTCTGCAACAAGAGAAGCCACCACGATAAGAAGCCCACGCACTGCAACGAAGAGTAGCCCCCACTCGCCACAACTAGAGAAAGCCCACGCACAGCAACGAAGACCCAATGTAGCCAAAAATAAATTAATTAATTTTAAGAAAGAATAAATAAATCGTCAAGTATAAATATACCAACACACTTCCTCTAGGAAGGACTGATCTTATCTAAAGACAGGAGAATGAGTTTATAGGGTTTTTCCCTTACATTCTTATACTTGCCAAAACAAATTCCTCATACATAAAATCATCATTTCATTTACCATCATGCACAAAGTGAAAAAAAGACAAGATTCATGTCTTATAAAGATAAATCCAATAATATACTTTTCAAACTTACAATTAATAATTTGGATACTCTCATCCATGATAATCAATTAGTATGAGTGGCTTTTAGAAACTGAAGTCTACATTCTGTACTAAATATACTAAAATTTAATGTCCAGATGTCTCAAAAGGTTGTTTTTTTTACAGAAGAGCTTGAAGTACACGTTCATATTACTAAATCCACAACAGAATTTCATTCCTGTAAATGTTTTCAATAGGTAGATTTACCCAAAATGTCTCTTACAATTGGCCCTTTGCATTTGAGTTTGCAGAATTCCTTTCTTTACTGGAACTGCTCATTGTGAAGGACTATGGTTCCAAGGCCTACAGGCAAGATAATTTGCTAGAACCAAATCAAAAGTCCAGGGACATAGAAATTTAAGACTTCATGTAAAAATATCGACTCTATTTACATTTTTATATATGAAATAGGAAGCATGTAATTTTCTATCTCAATAATCATCTAGGATTTATGGCTATGTAATTTTCAAGAATATGTGAGACATATGCTCAGAAGACAAAAGAGAAGCAAAGAAGCACTTGTGTAAATTTTAGTATAGGTGATGACATCAGAGCTACCACTATTCATTCATTTATTCAACCCATATTTATTGAATACATACTATGTGCCAAGCAGAGTTCTAGGAGTTTGGGATTAATCAGTAAAAGAAAAAAAAAAAGATCCCTGCCCTCATGGAATTTTACTGGGGTTGGCGGGGAGACATACAATAAACAATAAACCTGATAAATGGGTTATATATCATACGTGAGAAGATGGTACATGTTATCAAAAAGGAAGAGTCAAGCAGGATAAGTAGCATCAGGAGTGCAGGGGGTCAGAGTAGTTTGCGGTACTGGAGAGTGGTCAGGTAGGCTTACTGAGAAAGGTAGATATACAGGCAAAGATTTGAAGGAGTTGTGCAATGGAAACAAGAGCACATCTGGGGGAAGAGCATTCCAGGAAGAGCTCGTAAGTGAGAGAGTACAGAATACATTTGAGGAGAGGTGGCAGGTGTGTCTCAGGCGAGTGACACAGTGAGGGAGTATTAAGAGGAGTCTGTGGGATAACGGCAACCAGATCATGTTGGATCCTGGCTATTGCTCTTAGTGAGATGGGGTTTTGAGTAGGGAGGGTCATGAACTGATTTGCATTTAACAGGATCATTCTCTGCAACTGGGTTGAAAATAGTCTGTAGGAGAGTAAGAAAAGTAGAGGAGAGATCACTCAGGAGGCTCCCTCTACAACCCAGGTAAGAGAAGATGATGGCTCAGGTGAGACTAATTACAGTGGATTGGTAAGAAATGCTTCGATTCTGCATATAATTCGAAGGTTTATCCAAGAGGTTGAATGTGGAGTGTGAGAAAAAGAGATAAAGCCCAAGATGACTGCAAGGGTGATTGGAGTCATCAATTGACATCAATTGAGTTTGGGAAGGCTACAGATGAGTAGGTAGAGAGATCAGTTGCATAAAAATCAAGAGTTTGGTTTCACACAAGCTGAGACCGAGATACCTATTAGGTCCCCAAATAGAAATGCCAAGTAGGTGAGTAAGCAGTTGGGTAGATAAATGTAGAATTTAGGAAAGAATTCTGGACTAGAAGTACAAATTTAAGGATCATCAGCAATTAGATGTTATGTAGAACTATATGGATGTTCCACGGTTCTAAATAAAATGGATCTAAATAAAATCACCAAAGGAGTAAGCCAACATAGAGAAAAGAAGAGGACCAAGGTCTGAGCCCTAGGGTTCTCCAACATCAAAGGCCAGGGAGAAGAGGAAAAAGCAACAAAGGAAACTAAGAATGAGCAGCCAGTGAGGTAAGAGTCAAAGAAAGATTTGTCTAGTGAATGATGTGTGTCAAGGAGGAGGAAGGGGCCAAATGCTTCCAGTGGGAGGAGGTCCTAGACTGACTGACTGTTAGAACTGACCAGGTATAGGTCACTGGTGGCCTTAATGAGGGCAGTTTGACTGGAATTTGTAAAATGAAAGCTTGATTGAAGTGGTTTAAGAATGAATGGAAAATGAGAAATTATAAGCAATGAGCTTTATACAAAAGTGATTAAAGAAAGGTAGTAGCTGATGGAGGGAGTGGAGAGAGAGAAGATTTTGTTTCATTTAAGAGGAAAGTATGTATAAGTGCTGGTGAGGATAGTCTAGCAAAGGAAGGAGGAAATGATGCATAAGGGAAAGAATAAAGAATTGCTAGAGCAATATCCTTGCGTGGCAAAAGGGGATGAGGTCTTCCAAACAAGTGAAGCAACTAGCTTTGCATAGAAGCAAAGATGCTTTATATAGGAACAAGCGAGAAAGCCGAGTGTATGGATGCAGGTGTTGGTAGGGAGGTAAATAGGATGTGGGCTTTTAGACATTCTCTTCTGATTGCTTCAATCTTCTCAGTAAAATAAATGTTCATCCCTGAGAATGAGAACAGGGAAGCAAAGCAGAGAAGGTGGGAACGAGTCCCTCTAGATGAGTAGGGGAGGGGTGGTACAGGGGATGGGTAATTCAATGGGCTAACCATTTCAAGAACCCCCTGAGGTTTACAGTCATGAATTTAAAGTGAGACAAGACAACGTGACTGTGTGTTTTTCTCCAGAGATGTTCAGTTGCATGGCAGAGAGATTCTATTTATCCAGCGTTGTGGCTCTGCCAAGCAAGGAAGAAGCCAGAGGAGGCAAGGGAATTTATGGAGAATGCACAAGAGTAGTGATGATGGACCATGAAATTGAAACCTAAGAACTAGAAGCAACCTAAAGCCATGTACTCTGCCTGCCCTTCTGTTATTGTCTTCCCTTACATTTTGAAGGGCAAGACCATATTTTCTACATTTCCTGTAACTCTTTACAGCAACTAGACTTGTATCCATGATGACTACTCAATTAATATGTATTGATTATCTAGTTACTTCTGGGTGTGAAAATGTAGCAGGTTCTCCAATCTTCAGTGATCCTTCCAGAGTAAAGCCCCACTAGATTTGACAGATGGTCTATAAGTTTTATATTTGAAACACCATATGTCATGTACTAATGCTCTGTACATACTTAGCTTCAAGTTTTCAGGTTTGGGTGATAATGTAGTTGGTAGCACCTGTGCTTCAAAACCTGCCATCCAGAAGCTTCATTTTCTCTTCCCCACATTTATCACTTCAACCAGATGCTCCCAATTTCCTGGTTCCTCAGAGTACAGTCTGGCCATCCTGGGATTTGAATCCCAGGATTCACCAGGTCTTATGTAAGAACCCTGGTCCAGGAGCATAGAGCCGCCATCTGTCTATTCCCTTTCTTCATTTCTTTTTGTGTGTGTGTGGTATGCGGGCCTCTCACTGTTGTGGCCTCTCCCGTTGTGCAGCACAGGCTCCGGACGCGCAGGCTCAGCAGCCATGGCTCACGGGCCCAGCCGCTCCGCGGCATGTGGGATCTTCCCGGACCGGGGCACGAACCCGTGTCCCCTGCATTGGCAGGCGGACTCTCAACCACTGCGCCGCCAGGGAAGCCTGACCCTTCCTATTTTTGTCTCACATGATTCAGGTTACCTACCTACGCACAATTGCTGGAACTGATAACGTATTATCTTATTTGTGTTTAAATCCTAAGTGCAGACACTACTAATCCTGGTTAAAAGATGTGGAAACTAAAGCACTAGGACATTCTTATCCCAGGTCACTCAATATTGAAGTAATGACACGAAAACTAACATTCTTAAGATTCCCATTTCAATTCATTTGAGAAAATATTTTTAAAGTACGTATCGCTGTAGGATATGGGTGTTCAAGCTGCTAACTTGAGAACAAGTCATGTTGCCAATGATTCAAATAAGAATTTACCGCATCAGAGATGCCCCATCACTCAAATCCATTCAGTGCACAGAATCAAAATGATCCAGCAAGAATGTTTACCTTATTTCCCACTGACTTCTACTTTAAAAGCTGAAATAATTTTTATTATGAATAAAAAGTTGGACATGGATACAATGCAATCACATGATAAAAATGCAGCAAATAATTTCATTTAAAGGCAAATGCTGTATTTTGTATAGGACTATTCATAATTAATGATACAATAACATTAACAGGTGTGCACAATTTTTTTAATGCTATCAAATATACTGTGTTCAGCGCTGAGGATACAGAGGCAAAGGAAATAGACACGGTTCTCCCTTCAAAGATTTACAGTCTAGTGGGGGGAGGCAAACAAATATGTAATTAAAATGGAGTTATATTAGGAAAGCATTTTTCGGCCAGGACCAGGCAAAGATCCCCTGGACTTTATTGGATATTGTCAACAAAACTTTTTTTAAGTAAAAAAAAATGCTTCCAAGTAGAAGGTTGAAAGTAATAATTTAGTCTAGAACCAGGAGTCTTGGTAATGAAGTCATTGGTCCATTGTTCTGCCTGTGCAGATACACATCCCTGTAATTAACATAAGACTTGTCTCAAACACCTTAATTCTTCCAGCTTTATATCCAAGGTTACTACTCCTTTACAATACTCGTCTAATTTTTTTTTTTTTTTTTTTTTTTTTTGCGGTACGTGGGCCTCTCACTGTTGTGGCCTCTCCCGTTGCGGAGCACAGGCTCCAGACGCGCAGGCTCAGCAGCCATGGCTCATGGGCCCAGCCGCTCCGCGGCATGTGGGATCTTCCCGGACCGGGGCAGGCGGACTCTCAACCGCTGCGCCACCAGGGAAGCCCAGCCCTCTGGTTTTAAACATGAGAACTCTGGCATTTTGTTGCCAGTAGCCAGATTCCTAGTCTACAGATGATGAAACATCATAGGAATGTTAGAATATCAAGATCTGTGCAGTTGTTTCTCCCACCCAATACATTCCAGGAGAGGGCAATTTGTGATCGCAGAATGCACTAGGAGAAGAAATGTGTTCTTTACCGCTGTTGACAAATGGATCTTCTAAGGAGCCCTCTCTTCTTTTGAAGCCAGCATCTAGCAATTAACCCTTCCATCTGGCAGCGTCTTTTCCACACTTCTAGGCAACAGACATTTCACATTAGTAAAAGCTGTGACTTCAGCAGTCCTCCCGCTAATGATACTTTTTGTTTCATTTCCCATTTGCTAAAGTACTTTCCTCTAATTTAGTGACCTGAGCAGAGATATTAGGAAAAGTGGGAAACAATCATTCAGAAACTCATTAAAATAGCTCAGCACAAAATGAGAGTGGCATGCATGAGGGGAATGAGAACACTGGAAAGGAATAATAAAGATCTCAGAGTCACTACTGCTGCTGTCAGTCTGGTTTTAGTCAACCATAGACTTTGGAAAAAGAAAAAATTCAGCGTGGAGTTTAAAAACAATAAGAGCTGCTAAAACAAAATGTGAAAATAACCTTGTACCATCCTGACTATAGGCTCTATTTACCCAGAAAGACTTTAAAAAGAAATCTATCCTCATCTTTAATTTTTTTTGAATTTTGTTTTATTTATTTTTTATGCAGCAGGTTCTTATCCTCATCTTTATAAATTCAAATGCTATTGATATGAAAATCAAAATCCACTTCTGTTTTTTTTTGCTGGAAAACATTCTGATGTAGACTTACAACATTCCCAGAAATGTGTCTACCTGGGGTTTTACTGTAACCAAGCTATTGCTATGTATTGAGACAGTCTGTTTTCTCTGGTGAGATAAATGAGACTATGAATCAAGAAAGTGGGATTTTCACATCACATAAGCCACTTACTTGTTGTTAGCTCTTGACTCATTCAGTTATCCTATGGGTACTTCAATGTTCCCAACCATAAAGGAAGCACTTGACCCCTTAGATTGCTGGGAGGATTTTAGGAGGTAATAAATTCTTTTTTTTTTAACCAAGAAAATCAAGGTTTTTTTCAACTTTATTGAGGTATAATGGACCAATAAAAATGTAAGATATTTAAGGTGTATATTGTGTTGATTTGATATACATATAATTGTGAAAATTCCCAACATCCAGTCAATTAACACATCCAACACCTCACATATTTATCTTTTTCTGGAGCGGGGATAGGCGAGAACAGTTAAGTTCTACTCTCTCAGCAAATTTCAATTATATTATAGTGTTATCACCTATAGTCATTGTGATTTACGTTAGAGCCTCAGACCTTACTCATCTTATAGCTGAAAGTTTGTGCCATTTTACCAACCTCTCCCTATCCTCACTGCCCACCCCATCCCTGGCAAACACTTTTCTACTCTCGGTTTCAATTAGTTTGACTTTTTTTTTTTAGATTCCACATATAAATGAAATCATACAGTATTTTTCCTTCTCTGTCTGGCTTATCTTACTTAGCATAAGCACTCGAGGTTCATCCATGTTGTCGAAAATGGCAGGATTACCTTCTTTCTCATGGCTGAATAATATTCACACATACCTCATCTTCTTTATCCACTCATCCATTGATGGGCACTTAGGTCATTTCCATTTCTTGACTATTGTAAATAATGCTGCAATGAACATAATAGTACAGTTAGCTCTTCAATATCCTGATTTCATTTCCTTTGGGTATATCTCCCAAAGTAGGATTGCTGGATCATACGGTAAATTCTTTAAAATAAAGGCAATTGTCCTTAAGATCTCAGGTCAGTAGTCATGTTTTCACAAAAGACTTCCCTGACTATCATTTTTTATCCACACCTCATCCCACACCAACCCCAGCTTCTCCCCCACAATACATTCATAGAACATCACATAGTTTCCTTCCTAGCACACAACATAGTTTGTAGCCATGCATTTATGTATTGATTGCATCCCTCTAATCTAAACTTTATGAGGGCAGATACCATACACTTTGTTTACTGTTATATACCACATACTTTTTCATCACAATGCCTGGCATATAGTAGGTTGACAATAGTGAATTAAATAGAAGTTTTAACCTTAGATCTGGAGAGAAGGCTATTTAGAGTCTTGATAAATGTTATAATCAAAGAACCAATTCTTTCTTTTATTCTTCCCTAGGCTTATACCATGGAGACAATGACCAAAACCCATCGAAACACTGCCCAAAATCCCACAGGTGAACCCACCCTGTCATTATGGCCTTCCTTCCAATCAGTGTTGCAATTGGGGCTCCTGAGCTGGCACTGCCCGTCCTGTATCCTATTTATCATTTTCATTAGAAAAACCAAAATTCATGAGTTTTAATTCTAACAAGCCCTTCCTTTGCTTCTTCTAACGTGAAAAAGGCAGCTCTAGTTCACCTATACAATTCTGTCTTCGAATTTTTTATATGTACATTATACTTTTTCTTCCTAATCCTTCTCTTTTGTTCCAATAATAAATAGACACACACATAAATAATTTTTTAAACCATGAGGATTCGATAGATAATGTGTTTATAAGAACTATGTTCTTGTAAAATGAGTAAATTGTATTTATTCAGTCATACATACTAAAGCAGACAACTCATTTTCTCAGCCAATTCAAAAAATGAGATGATAATATAACTTTTAAAAATCCTGTTTACTTGGTATAAAGAAACATATTCATAAGAAATTCAATGATTCAATTGATCATTTTTCTAGATAGCATAACCAACTTGTTATATTTTCCTAATCTTGAAATGGGATGATTATTATCCTATTTGGATCATTATCTGGAAAAATGATTTTTTCTTTTACCTAAACAACTTGTCTAATGGCACAATTGTCTAAATATTTCATTTTTTCAGTAAGTTACTTTGACTTTGACAAAACCTCTTTTACTCATTATCTTTAAATAGTGAACCTCATGTTCTTGGTTACTGGTCATTTATTTGTTTAATCATTCATTCAGCCCACCTTTATTGATCATCTGCAATATATCAAGAACAGTACTAACATTCTGTGGGCTCGGACAACCCCTTCCTGAAAGCCAGGAGTCCCCCTTTGACAAAAGCATCACCACTTTTATCCATTTCATATAGCATCTGAGTGCTTCCAACTGATCCAGGCTTTTAAATGTGCCCATTTCTTAATATCCAAATAAAATAGGCCCAACTTATAAACAGAAAATCTAGTCACTTTCTAAATATTTCTGGGGATTTTCTGGGAGTGCTTACATGTCTTAATTGATTCTTGTCTTCTTGGAATCAAGATGGCTGTTCCTCTTTCTTCCGGATCGCTCCTGGATGTATGTCTTCTGCTTCTCCATGAGTTAACCTCTCCACAGCTGGAGGAGGGAACGCAGCCAGAGGCCTGCATTCCCCAAGGCAGCTTGCACACAAGACAGGCATTTTAGCTTTACTGAAATCTGAGAATATCCTAAGAGAATGATAAAGCAGAAAAGGAAAACAAAACTCAAAAGCCATATTACTGCTCTTAGAGTCCACCGGAAGGGTTCTGAGCCTCAAAGCCCATTCCCAGGCCTCCGCCTGTCCCACTCCACATCTGCCACCAGAAGAGCCTGAAAAATCAGTCAGTTAATATCTTGGGAACCTCTCAGACAAAGAAAACTACCCTTTTGCTTTATTATGGTTCTCTTTACCCTTACTCATTCCTTTCAGGTCATGCTTAGGCCTTGCCTTCACATAACCTATTAACTGTTTTCCCAAACAAAAGGATATTCCTTCTTCTAAGATGAATTCTGACACAATTCTTAGAATGTAAAAACACTTGCAGTCAACATTTTGCTACAATATTTGGATTTTCTGTGTACTTTCTACATCTATCATATTCTACTATGATTTTTTTAAATGAAATATTCTTCTTCCTGAAAAAAAAAAAGTGTGAATAATTTAACAGGAGTCCTTGAAGGTTTCAGAACAAAAGGAAGTGACGAGAACTAGGGAGCTGCCTGAGGGGACTTTGCCCTGAAAAAGAGTTTACTTTTGAGACAAAATAACATTTTCATTTCTGGATGCTTTCAGTTGATCTCCTACTAGTCTTCGTTGTTTCTATAAGACTAGTAGGACAAACTCTTACTAGGTTTATTTTAATACCGTGTTTCTTTAAAGACTTAGATGCAACAAACACTTAGTACTAAGCAAGGGAACTCTATTTTAGTTGAACATCTTTGGCCTAAATTAAGAATTTATTTCTTCGACAGAATTCTATGAGAAAGAGAATATTTGTTCCATTTTCTTTCCTAGAGATCTCCTTCCTGATAGCCCCTTGGCCCTATTTAATAAAGGGGGAAAAAGAAGATGGAATTTTGTTCCTATGCCAGATTATTTCCTGTAAACTCCTCTCATCATCACTCTGCCTATACAATGTCAAAGCACCTGAACAGAAAGCCAAACCTGAAATCACCTTGCTATGACTGACCACTTTTCACCTTTTGCCTAGATGTTTTGAGGCCTTGAAAATACCAAACCCAACCTGAATTCATCTAAAGAGATTAAAACATAACTGTTCTTATTGGGCCCACTAAGCTGCCTTGGTTTTCTCAGTGTGACTGAGAACAGATCAAGGAACTAATATGAAAGTATTCAGGAATTTGGGATGTGCTCTTTGTATTACATCATCATCATTATCTGTCAGTTCCAGCTCTATCGTTTGCCAGCTATTGCTGGTATTTATTCTCATGAAAAAGAAAGTTAATATTTTTCTGATGATTAAAAGTATGTACAATAATTGTAAACAAAAGTGAAAATATAACATAAAAATGGAAAAAAAATCAGCTCTGATTCCACAACCCCAGAGATAATCAGTTATAAATTAGTACATTTCCTTTCTATCATTAAATGGGTATACTAGAGTCTAACATTGGTGATCCATTGACATTGTAATTTAAATTTCCTTGTCTGCTGGTGTTTCATGATATTTTAAAGTCTTGATCTTTCCCCAACTCACAACCATCCTGATGAGCAAGAAGCTCTATTTAGTTTCGTCAAAGTCCTCGGAGTTTAAGTCCAGCCTGAGCCTAGACAGTACCTTCCTTGGACACAAGGGAATGCCAATGGATGCCGATGGACAACACATCAGAAGTCAGAGGAAAACTCTTCCCAAGACGTCAGACACAGAGACGTGGTCCAGTAGTAGAGCCTCAGCCTTTGGAGGGGAGACGCTGTCTTCAGCATGGTGTCTGTGGCTCAGGTTTGCCTTCTAGATCATTTCTGGTTGATTTGTGCTCAGGAAACCAGGAAGCAGATAGGGCTACAGGTCAAAGTAAATAAAAGTCCTGTTCACTAATATTTCTATAAAACATTGGGTTAAAAGTAGCTCTGCTTTAGGAGCCATGTGAAAAACCTCAGAGAAAAGGAGGCAAGATTCACTTCTGTACAGAATCCAGCACAGCTTTGGTTCATTGAGGTCCCAGAAAACATTCCTGCACTTTGGCCCCTGGTGATCTCCCAAGCACCCCTAGTGGAGTCACCTTAAATTAATGACAACTCAGATGGGAGCACTGACGGCAGTAGCTATTCACTAAAGGCAGTTTTAAAGACAGTGAAAACCCTGTCAATAGTTTCCACCCACAGGGCCAGATTGGGAGAGGTGAAAAAAAAATCACAGTCAATGCATAGTTGCTTATTAATTAGCAAATGTGAGATAAGCCGAGGATGGGTATTAGCAGTGAGGGTAGTGAGTAGGGAAGGCTTTTTAGATAGAGGTCCTGCATTAACAGGTGGAAATAAGAAACATGGACCACACCCACAAAAGGGAAAATTCCTTGGCCCAAGAAAACCCTTTTGTAGAATTTGTTTACCTTATACATAAAACTGTATTCCTGAAAAGCCAACAAATACATTTTTCTGTCCTTAGTAGGTAAATTAAATTGTTACAGCATTCTCTACATATTCATTATGTGTGTACTTGAAGACTATGAATGGTCTTTAATCTCTATTAAATTAATCCAATTATTTTTGCCTTTTCTGAAGCCGAACCCAAAGCCATTTCTTCTGGAATGAATTTAAACATCCCTAGCTCTGGAGCCTGGCTAAGGAGAGGTACTGGATGAGAGTCAGAGTGAGACCTCCTTCTGTCCCACCCACTAGGGAGTTTATTGTTTTACCCTGCAAAGCAAGAAAGCAAGAACAGAGCAGAATGCCTCTAAAATAAACCCATTTGCCAATTTCTCTTCTCAAAAGACAAATACTACTTGCTCCAACCCTGAGCAAATAAGGAGACGGAAGGACTAATGTCCTTTCAGTCATCTGAGTCATCTGTGAATTAAATGGTCGTGAAATAGTAAGGAGAACCCAGAAAATGACAAGCAGCATGAGTTGAACATTTGTACAATGATTATAACCACGGGCTGCAGTTTTATCATCACAGACAATTTTGGTTGAACTTCTCTGAAAGATAAATAATGAAAATTCACTTTTCATCATCAAAAAAAAAAAAAGTTTGATGCTGAGTCAATCAACCTGCCAGGATATGATGATGATGAGGGGAATTAAAACACACTTACAGAGGATACACCATGCCAGCTACTCCTCTAAATGCTTTATTTGAGGAACTCATTTAATCCTCACAACAACCCTATTAATTAAGTGCTCTTATTAGCCCCTAAAATAAGGCATGGGGAGATTGAAAAATCTGTTGGGGTAATGTAGTAAGTGGAGGAGCCAGATTTCAAACCCAGATACCCGCGACGTTACAATTAGCAACATGCCAACATCTAAATCAAACGTTTAAAAGTTTAATCTACCACCTTGATATTGTTGATTCTTCAGAATTTTGAAGTTGCTTCAAGTGACTGAATTGTTTTCTTTTCATCTAAGCAACTTAATCATAATGAATAAAGTCATTACATAAAAGGCAAAACATAAAAGTTAAATAGATTTTGAAAACTGAATAATTTTTCACTTCTAGATAACTGAAGTTCAGTTAAATAACAGTGTGAAACTATGAGATTCAACCATTTGCATTTTGTATAACAGAGGTCAATATTTATTGGAATGAGATTCATGTTCTACATAACCCCATTTTCCAGAACAAGGGAAAAATGACATAGACTTGAATTAGCCACAGATCAAGTCTTTGGGGCAAAATTCATTTTTTATTTCCTTGTTGAGAATTAAAATCACGTAGGGTAAAGCATCATTTTTTTCCCTTCCTTCTTGTGTCCCATTAGCACTTGGGGGTCTTTCAGGGAAGAGTCTGGGTTTTTAAGCAACCACACTGCTCACAAGCACCATACCATCCCGCCAGC